>NC_056569.1:21532159-21534493 GCF_013358625.1 Macadamia integrifolia
CCCCCCCACACACACACACACGCACAGAGAGAGAGAGAGAGAGAGAGAGAGAGAGAGAGTACATAGACTGCAAAAGAACCAATTAACTCTGTTGCTTAGGTTGAATAATACAGAGTATCATCTATTAAATGCTCTAACATGGAGTAACAAAATATCTCCACATTAGGTGAGTGAACCTTGTAATGGTTTGAATGAGACAAAGTAATTCATTTCATTAACGTTGTTGCTTGGTTTGTGAGATGAATTAAGATTGTAGTAATTTTTTATCCTCCATATGAGATCCTGGTCTTTATGATCAATTAGTACAGATTCATCATCGTTAGTTGTCACTACTAAGGCTAATCCTTCAACTGGTTACCGTAACAATTCAAAGTGATTAGCCTTTAAAGAGACAACAACTGGGTAAGCATGAGTTAGACTCCAGCCAACACATAACAAGATCTATTATCACAGCTCATCTAGAACTACAGAAGCTACTATCAAAATCAATTATGTAAGCTAGTGACAATATAACTGGTCAATCTGAGATATGCTCTAGCAGGTTTTGATAAACCTAGACATATGTCTACTCATATGTGGGAGATCAATCAATTATCCTCACAAGATCATTTAGTCCTTTATCTATGTATTGCATGAATTAGTTAGTTGTAAGGTATAAGCAACCTACATAGCAAGTGGTCTACACATTGAATTAATTCGCTTTATTTTGTAGGGGGAAAGGATCCTCTTTGTTCTGTTCATGCCTTTCGAAGGGGTGAAACATGCTTCTGCAAAGTTAAAAGCTCATAAATACATGAGACCTGTGTACAGATCTCAGAACTTCAAAATGTATAAGCAAATCATGAGTACAGATTAGGGAAAGGCATGGACAGCCACTACACATTGTATGAATTAATACAATTGCAGAGATAAAATGACTCATGAAGGCCCATATTCTTATATCCCTGGAAGCAATTCTTGATATTAAGCTCTTAATTCAAGGAGTCATCCATTACACATATTCAAAATTGTCCAGCCAATAACATGAGACAGCTTCAGATACATTAACAGCTCCAAAGCCTTGAGAGAATCTAAATTTTCCAATAGAAACAACATCGCATTGAAGGTCCCCAGCTGGTAATGGAAGAGAAACAGAGATAACAAAGCCTCCAACAGCTTGAACAAATCTCATATGTAATATATCACAACATACTCTTTGTGGGAAGCCATTGAAAATGGTGGATAGAGGTTACATTGCCCAGCTTCTCCTGTTCCCTTTCTCTAAAAACATTACTTTTACTTTTTGGTGTTTACCGAGATGGTGGCAGAGAATTATTCTTCTATGATGAGGATTTTCAGGGACATTAATATCTCAATGGCATCTCTGCCTTTTTGGGGTTTCCCTCTCTCTTTGGTCTTCTTGCTGATCAAGGGTAGGTTCTGATACATCATCATCGTCGTCGTCGTCATCGTCATCCTCCTCCTCCTCCTTCTCCTCCTCATCATCATCATCATCATCCTTATCATCACCACCACTTACAATCTCAATAAATCTCTCACCATAATGGCATGGACTGAAATGTTTGTCAAACATCGGCCCCTCTTTCATCAGGAAGAGGTTCACCCTACTCACCTTCCCCCGATAAGGATAAGCATGTACATATGATATCTCAATGGCATCTCTACCTTCCGGTTGAACCCCGAACAAATCAAACCCTTTGAATTCATGAATGCATTCTATATGATCTCCACATGTGAATTTTTTGGGCCACTCAATTTCCATCCCAATGTTACATTTGGTTTTTTTTTTTTCTTTGCTATGGACACAACATCGAAATATCAGGCTAATAAATACTTCGGAGACAGGCAAAGAAACATGCATGATTAGCCTGTGGCTAAAGATATTGTCATAATCAGGAATCAGGTAGCGGCTAGAACCTGTTTCATCTGTCTCCAACTTTCAATGTCACCCCCAAGAAATGTTCCCTGTAAGAGAGGAAAAGAAGAAAGGACATAACAATCATCATAAATTTGAGCACTTGCTAATTAGGGTTCCTATAAGGTAGGCAAAGATAGACAATGGAAGGGAAGAACCTGCTGGCCTTGCGTCTGCCACGAACGATGATTTGTTACCACGCAGTGTCTACCCACTTTATTGGTCAGTTCACTGAATTCATCATCGTTCCTCGTCTTCACAAAGCCTCTAAATTGCTCCATCTTTACACAAATATATTCAAACCCCAAATCTTCCAAGTTTTTCATGTTTTGCATGTCAGGTAAACTTTCAAATAGTGTGTTCGAAATACGAAATGCAATTAAACTAGAAGGCAGCTTTGGAAAGCACAGAAGCTTGTG
>NC_056569.1:21534513-21578422 GCF_013358625.1 Macadamia integrifolia
GTCGTATTGGTTGGTCAAAATTAAGATACGTATCGGAGAGTATCGTATTGTATCGGAGATACACTAAGATACGCTAAAGATACACACATAAATTGATAGGAAACATTTTTTTAAACACTTTTGCATAAAGAGTTTGTTAAAAAAAACTATTGATAACATGTATTATGCATAAACACTAAATTGAGGGTATCGTACTAAGAATTCAAGGTTTGTAGTTGTCCCATAAATGTAAAATCCTTATTCCCAACTTTGATTTCCACTTTAGTTAGAGAGAAATATGGCTGACAGCAACTTTAGAACAAAAACCCTTCAAAAAATTGTGTTTTTTTGAAAAATTACCCATCTTGGCCATTATATGACCGATACGTACCGATCGATACATACCGATACTCACCGATACGTATTGATACTCACCGATACATACCGATATATATCGATATTCATCGATATGTGTCAATATATACCGATACGTACCGATCGATACGTACCGATCGATACATACCGATACTCACTGATACGTACCAATACATATCGAAACGTACATTTTACCTCAATTTTATAATTTTCATAGTCGTATCAAGGCATATCGTATCGTATCGATGTGTATTGGTGGTATATTGATGCATATCGGCATGTATTGTAGGATATATATCGATACGAAAGGATTTTAAAAATTTCATGTATCGTATCGATCAGCTAAATTTAAAATACGTATCAGAGGGTATCATATTGGTATCGGAGATACTTAAAACCATGCTCATATGTAATATATCACAACATTTTACATATCACAACATACTCTTTGTGGGAAGCCATTGAAAATGGTGGATAGAGGTTACATTGCCCAGCTTCTCCTGTTCCCTTTCTCTAAAAACATTACTTTTACTTTTTGGTGTTTACTAAGATGGTGGCAGAGAATTATTCTTCTATGACGAGGATTTTCAGGGACATTAATATCTCAATAGCATCTCTGCCTTTTTGGGGTTTGCCTCTCTCTTTGGTCTTCTTGCTGATCAAGGGTAGGTCCTGATACATCATCATCATCGTCGTCGTCATCGTCATCGGCATCCTCCTCCTCCTCCTCCTCCTCCTCCTCATCATCATCATCCTCATCATCACCACCACTTACAATCTCAATAAATCTCTCACCATAATGGCATGGACTGAATTGTTTGTCAAACATCGGCCCCTCTTTCATCAGGACGAGGTTCACCCTAATCACCTTCCCCCAATAAGGATAAGCATGTACATATGATATCTCAATAGCATCTCTACCTTCCGGGTTGAAATCGTCTGCAATTCCGATCTCGTACAATTCCGTGCAATACCACCTTCAGGCGGTGATACGTGTATTAATACCAATACAATGGTCCAGATCTGGTACAACTAATAAAACATTAAATCAGTGAAAAGACATTTAAATCAGATCTGGACCATTGCATTGGTATCAATACACGTGTCACCCCCTGAAGATGGTATTTCACGGAATTGTACAAGATTAGAATTACATACGATTTTTTTCCCCACCATCCGGTTGAACCCCGAACAAATCAAACCCTTTGAATTCATGAATGCATTCTATATGATCTCCACATGTGAATTTTTTGGGCCACTCAATTTCCATCCCAATGTTACATTTGGTTTTTTTTATCTTTGCTATGGACACAACATCGAAATATCAGGCTAATAAATTCGGAGACAGGCAAAGAAACATGCATGATTAGCCTGTGGCTATAGATATTGTCATAATCAGGAATCAGGTAGCGGCTAGAACCTCTTTCATCTGTCTCCAACTTTCAATGTCACCCCCAAGAAATGTTCCCTGTAAGAGAGGAAAAGAAGAAAGGACATAACAATCATCATAAATTTGAGCACTTGCTAATTAGGGTTCCTATAAGGTAGGCAAAGATAGACAATGGAAGGGAAGAACCTGCTGGCCTTGCGTCTGCCACGAACGATGATTTGTTACCACGCAGTGTCTACCCACTTTATTGGTCAGTTCACTGAATTCATCATCATTCCTCGTCTTCACAAAGCCTCAAAATTGCTCCATCTTTACACAAATATATTCAAACCCCAAATCTTCCAAGTTTTTCATGTTTTGCATGTCAGGTAAACTTTCAAATAGTGTGTTCGAAATACGAAATGCAATTAAACTAGAGGGCAGCTTGGGAAAGCACAGAAGCTTGTGACGTCCACTAAGGTAGAAGTTACGCAAAGACGTCATATTCTCCATTGACCTTGGCAAATATGTTAGTGCCATGGTGCCTTTAAGATTCAATGCCTCCAATTTCTTTAACAGTCCAACACCATCAGGCAGCACTTCAATATCTGTTTGGGGCAAGGAAAGCTCAACTAAAGATTCTTTTAGATCACCAATTGACCCAGGCAACTCTTTGAGTGAGTAGCAATGAGAGAGAGAATAAGGTTCCGAAGTGATCTCAACCTACATATATTGTTTGGGAGATTCTCAAGTGACTCACAATTTCCCAAGTTCAAGTAAACAAGCTGTTGGAGCTCCCCAATGGATTTATGTAAATTAACCAATGATGTGCAATTATCAAGATAACCTCTCTAATCGAGGAACTCCTGAGAAGTTGGGAGATTTAGATAGATTATGACAATCACTAAGATTAAGAACTTTCAATTGTTGAAACTTCTGTCAAATAAAGAAGAATATAAAATATTAATGTCCAATAATACTCTCGTTTGTAAAATCAACGAGAAGAAAGACAAATACCACTCACCTTATTTTCATGCCAGTTATTCCAAGTTTGTCTAAACAAGCCATGACTTAAGCCGAGTATAACTAGGTATTCATGATAAAAATCGGCAGGTACTGTTTCCAATGGACATTTGTGCCATTTGAGCCATCTTAACCCAGAAGGAAGACATTGAAAGCTCCCCTCCAAGGTTGCTCCATCAACTTATAGTAATCTTAGCTTGGGCATCTTCTCAAAGTCTTTAGCATGTAAACAAGTATGGTCATTTGTATTGAAGTCCAGGAGGAGACCTTCAACCATTTCATTCCCCTATAGCAAAATAAAATTGTCCAAGTAAAGAATTTATATATATACATATTATATATATATAGACATGAAAATGTAGAGGCTTTGTCGATGTGCTCATAGTTATTGCATATGGTCCTAATGCACTTTATTTCAATATCTATCTATATATTAGGATCACATGCTTTCCTATAGTAAAAGTAGAGGAAAATAAAAATATAAGAAAAATGATTCATGTAATTAGCTCTTACCTTACAGCTGTTTAATACCTTCATGATATTGTCACGAGACCATAACCGGCTATGGTTATCAGGATTCTCTGGCCTTTGATTGTAGGCAATTCTCCTTCCCATGTCTCTAATCTGATTGTGCATCACCAAGTACTTTGTCTTTTTCCAATGACTTGACTCACGGATCTTTAAGAGAGATTTTCTCTTCAGAACTTCCATACGGTACCACGGCTCAAAGCCACAAGCTTCCCATATGGAAATTACAATTTTTTCCTCCTATCCTATGAAAAGACATGCAACATCAAGAAACAAAGTTTTCTCAATATCACTGAGATTATCAAAGCTTATCTTCAACTTTTCGTCGACAGTATCATCAGGAATTTGTTTTAACATCCAATGCCTGGATGTCCATACTTCTTTATCTTTTTCCATATATAAATCAGAACCTAAAACCTCCAAAGCTAAGGGCAACCCTCCTGTAGTGCCTACTATATCAACTGAAAGCTGAATAAAATCAATAGAAGGTTGGTCCGTTGAAAATGCATACAAACTGAAGAGTCGAAGACTTTCTTCCTGATTCAATTCTCTAGGCTCATATATTTTTCTATTATTTTCAGGGACCCCGTGATGCAGCTCGATGATAGAATTAGTTGCTATCTTTTGACTTGATTTTTATTTACTTCCTTTATTGGTTAGAGATTAGATTAACAGCCTTTTATTTAGATTTGATTTTTATTTTAGTTGCTAACTAGATTAAGTTTCCATTTTTTTATTAGCTTCCAAAATTATGTCATTATTTTTTTCTTTAAATAGCCCTGTAATGGAGAAGAACTCAGTTTTAGAATTGAATGAAATTGAATGAATGTTTTTAGGGTGAACCATGGCTGCGGTGAGCTGCGACTCCCTTGTTCTCCCTCTCTGAAATTCTCTTATCTGCTATTCCCTTCCCTTTCCTCTACGACTCCATCTTCTTCCTTCTTGTATTTATTTCTGTTTGTTACACCTAGCTGCTGCCCTGTTTCTGGCGGTAGTTGCAGTCCCAAACAAGAGGATCAATCTCCCTCACCTTTGATCTGTTTGGGTTAAGCTTTTGAGCGAAGGAAGCCCTTCCATAGGCGACTCAAGCTCTCGAGTTTCTCCTCCAAACTCCTTCCCTGCAGTGAGCTTCTACTCTACAAATCATCATGGTTGCAACAATATCGTCCAGAATAGGTTCAGGGTTTTATTCTCAACTTCTGGACTGCACAATCGACTGCTTATTGGCTGGAATCAGTAGAACCTGGAGTTGCGATCATACACTTAAAAGTTTTAGGTCCATCCGATACCTATTGAAGAACTTCTTCCAACCGAAACCAGTTTCGGTCTCTGCTAGCTATTGTGTTCTACCGGGGCCTATGGTTGAAGAAGCAATATTTTCTTATTTGCAAACAAACCCCTTGCTGTTATTACAAGTAAGCCCTTATTTCATAAAGTTATATTCTATTACTTCCCCTTTACTTTAGTAATTCCAGAATGCCCCCTCTTTATTTTCCCATTCTAGTTTGTCCCATTATTTATTTTCCTCTCTTTTAAGTTCTTAAAATTGTTTCTGAAATTACAAGAATACCCCTCAACCATTACATTGAGCTTCTTAGTCATTCTTGAGGGCCCTAAGTGATCCGATTTCGATCATTGGAATTCGGTTCCGCGTCACCTCGTTTAGAACACCCCGATCTCTAGTCATTATGATTATTCTACTTCCAAGACCAAACCAATCAACATCACGAGCCAATGCATTTAATTGGGTACAATCACCCACATCATCAAGAACGAGAAGAGTTTTCATGTTTTGAAGTCTATCCTTTATCAATCTCGATCCTTCTTTAGAATTGCATATTTTTGTTTCCACCCGAGAGATATTGTAAAGAAGTTTTTCTCTTGCAAACAAACTGTACCATTGGGTTGTGACGCTTGCTCTCTAACGTCTTCAAGAAAACAACTCTTGCTAAATTTTTTAGAGATGCAGTTGTATACCGCCGTCGCAATGGTTGTCTTCCCAATGCCACCCGGACCACATATCCCTAGAAACAGAACATCCTTAGAACTGGTATTTGATGTATCTGACAGAAGAGATAATACCGATTCTATGTGGGATCTTAGTCCAACAGGATGTTTAGTATCAATCAAGTTCACTTTTTCCAATCTGGTCCAAGTGCATTGAACAACTTCCTTGACTAACTCTGATTGATCATCCCTACAATTAGTTAGAATGGGAAGTCACAACTCACAACACAATTGGAATAAGTGAAACTCAAAAATGTTGAAAGAAAATATGAATTAGACAAGGTTACGTGAGTTAAAAAATGTTACAATCCCATATTAGTTTATGGGGGCGGATTCCACAGCGGTTTCTATGGCAATTGATGTGGATTGATATGATCTTGGTCCCCTTACCTTGTAAGCCCGTTTATGGGGTTGAGTTCTTTGTAAAAAAAAAAAAAAAAAAAAAAAAGAGTTGCTTATTGTAATGATAGAAACTTAACAGATTAACAAAAAAAAAAATGGACCATAAGATACTCATGGAACATATATAGTGAGTGATCTTCAGAGAAGAAATACCGTAGAGTTACGAAGACTTACCTGTCATCAAAAACCCATCCACTCATATCTCCTACAGCTTTCAAAGCGTCCTTCCACCTCGATAGAGTTTCATGAGACGCCTCCTCACTATGTCCCTGAGATGAAATCTCAAAACATCCACTCTGATTCTTAACATCTGATGTCTCAACTTTGAAGAAAATGTGTAAAATGATTTGACCATTGTTTCTATGACATTCTACCATCTGAGAAAGCTCCTGAAGACACCATTTGCTTTCTACATATCTTTGAGAGAAGACGGCAATAGAGAGCTTGGCGCCTTTTATTATAGTGAGAAGCTCCTCAATATCTTCTCCTTTCTGCAGATCTTTGCGATCCATGAAAGCATGGATTCCACAAACATTTAGAGCAGTGTAAAGATGACCAACGAAGATATTGTGAGTGGCTACTCCTCTGAAGTTGCTAAACACATCATAGTTTGAAGATCCAACCTGTGACCCCAATTAAATAATATTGCAGCACTTGTTGATATAGAAAACTGATTGTGAAGAGGGGAGATGATAAATGGAGAAATTGAAGGTTTTGGGATCAGGTTTTGGGTGACAAAGAAAAACGAAGAAGGGAAAGTGCCAGCTCTGTTTCCTGTTGCTCTGTGGAGAAGAGGGGAATTCGTTACCTAATACGGGAAAACTGGGGAAGGTCTTGAGACGACTTGGAAGGAGCAATTAAAAAAACAAAAAGTCCCAACTGACCATCCCTGCCCGCATCTATAATATTATAATTATAAAAATTACCTTATATCATCCTTAATTTCAAACACACCACCTTAAATTCCCAAAAATATCAAACGTACCACTAAAGGTGTTACGTTAGTTTAGAAATGGAAATTACTCTTTTGACCCTAAAATCAAATATGAATAAAAAAAGCCAATTCTCATCTTTTTCACCTCTTTTACTTTGTAGTATGAAATACCTTTGAACCCTAGAACAAGATTGCATCAGTCATTGAACGAGATTGCTACCTCCTTCTCATTACACATCGGAATCTGAACTAGAACCATAGGGAAGAAGTCGTTTGCATTGCCATCATTGGATTCAATATCACCATTCGTTCGTTTGGGGGGAATTGGTTTGATTTTCCCCAATTAGATCCTAAAGCAACT
Organism: Macadamia integrifolia; assembly: GCF_013358625.1. NCBI lineage: Eukaryota > Viridiplantae > Streptophyta > Magnoliopsida > Proteales > Proteaceae > Macadamia > Macadamia integrifolia. Next base: position 21,541,492 of record NC_056569.1, read on the forward strand.
CAAGCATTAGATCAAACGGCCGACACTCTGAATAAGGAAGAGAACAATATAAACATTGGCGAGGAATTGGAGAGTTGGAGCGAGGTACTCCAGCCTGACCCATTTAGAATATAGAGAATCAAAAATACATCCGAATGTCTCCATTTCTGAACTGAAGCTCACAAGCGTCCCTCTCTCTCTCTCTCTCTCTCTCTCTCTCTCTCTGCATTTCTTTTTTTTTTTTTTTTCTTTTGTTTGCTTTTTTTTAGGGTAGATTGTCATGTAGGTTCTGTCATCTCTTGGAGGCTAGAGCCTATCAGTCCTTACTAGAGCAAGAGGCCCCTTGAGAGTTCAGTCTAGCTGCCGCTACAACGCAGCAGTTGGCTTCAGGAAGGACCGATTCGAAGATTGAGAGTGAGATCGAGGCCGAGAACCCTAGAGTTAGAAGGCGAATTTATGCTTTTATCCAGGCCTGATTGCAGGATTCTTGTGGTTCTCCCTCCTGTTGTTGGGGTTTGAGGTTGCGGCCTACTTCAAGGATTGGCATTTTGGGACTCCCAACCTGCAACTGCAACGCATCTTGTCCACACCTTGGGGTCCAGATGGAGCTTTGAAGATTTGGTGGAATAGTCCTATTCTCTTATTCGATTATAACTTGTAGGCCACCGAAACAAAGTGAGGAGAGAGTGAGAGAGAAGTAAACAAGAGAGGAAGATAGAATAACAGCTCAACACGTCTTGGATTTCAAGAGTAAACTTGTAATTTGAAAAATATCAATAGTGACACATCATCACTTGACACTTGTGAGCTAACGAAATGGGTTTATGAGTCATTATTTTTTTCAAAACAGGGTACACACTATGTATTTTTTAGAATTTAGGATGGTATCTCATATAAGATTTGAAATTATGGGTGGTACAAGATAATTTTCATTATAATTAAGTAGCAAATGCTACCATGTATGTTTAGATATTCCAATAAAAATACAAAAAGGCAAAAGGCAAAATGAAAGGGGGTTTTAAAAAGAATCAACATCTCCAGCATTTTCAGATTTGTCTCAAGTATCAATGATCCAGTCTATTGATTTTTCTATCAAATTAACTTCATTCAAGTAATCATAACTGAAAAAAAATGTCTTCTTCAATCAGGTTTGTCTTCACTTATTCAGATTTTAAAAACTTCTTGTTCCGACAATCCTTCTTGAAATGTCCTAATTTACCATAAGAAAAACACATCACTTTTGGTTTTTTGAAGTTTTTGTCCTTCTTCACTCGAAATGTCTTCTTGAATAAACTTTGTTTCTTAGTCTCAATAAGATTAGCCTTAAGTCTTGAAATGTCTTCTCTTTAGCCATGTTTCTTTCTTCAATTTTAATTATGATAGCCACTTGCTCAAAAGCCCATTCTTTTCTCTTGTGTTTCATATTTAATTTAAATGTATTTCAAGAAATTAGAAGTTTCTCAAGTAGAGCTTTAGTTACTAATGCATCACGTAATATAATATTTTCCTCAGATAAGTTTCCAATTAAAATTTAAAATTTGTCTATTTGAGAAGAAATATTTTCCATCTTGCATTTGCAAATTAAGAAAATTAATCATGACATACTTGTTTTTTTTGTCCGGCATCCCTACAATAATACCCAATGCTCATTATTATTAAAATAATAAATAAAACATAAAAGACAATGGATGATGAGACTCTTATCTCTACGGCACTACCCGCAATATCCCATGACATCATTCTTTATTAAAATAAATAAGAAAAAAAAAAGGACAAAAAATAGGAGATAAGGATAGACAAAATGACCTGTTATTAAATACTCATTTTCCAATCCTCTCACCGACAAACATCATTTGCAGTGAAGAGAATCTGAAGTGAAGGTTATGCTATCGACGGGTTGAAATCGTCTGCAATTTTGATCTCGTATGATTTTTTGAAATATCATCTTCAGGGGGTGATACATGTATTGATACCAATGCAATAATCCAGATCTGGTAAAACTAATAAAATCTTAAATCAGTGATGAGCTATTTAAATCAAATCTGAACCATTGCATTGGTATCAATACACATGTCAACCCCTAAGGTGGTACTTCACGAAATTATACAAGATCAAAATTGCAGACGATTTTTTTCCGCTATCGACACATAATTGACTTTGACGCTGGAAACTCTCCCCAAACACACCATATGGTTGTTGGCCACTCCCACAATGTTGTATGTACGCTGTATGTCCCTCTATAAGTCTTAACCACAAAACACGGTGGCTCACGCTATGTGGAACAATGGGACCCACTAATATTTTGAATTCATTTCTCCATGTCGTGAGACAGTGACCCATGTAATGTGTTTAATCACACTCCAAATACACTTCTCCATGCTTTCATTGTACTATCACGGCTACCGATTGTTACGATTTCACCCCAATTGAAGATTCCACCGTGGAATGCGCCAATAAGACACCAAAAGCCTTTGTGGCACTAGTGATACACACAAGGAATGGGTTATCATTGGTCCGATGCTTGGGGTGAAACCAATTCTCAGGGTGTGACGAGGTGTGTGTACATAGCCCGGATACATATTCACAGTGGCATGCTGATTCGCTATTACTAACTTCATCTTCCCAAGTTGCATAGAACAATCAGAACTAAAGAAATCTTTCGTGATTCACTCCGCCTTGAAGCCCTACTTCCATTGAAGTGTAATTGACAATCGTTTGGACCTTTCTAACAACTGCCTCGTCTCTAGCCCTTCATTTAGGGTGTCAAAACTTAGGCACCGTTTGATAACATTTCGTTTATGTTGTTTTTACGTTTTTTTATTCCCAGAAACGGAGAAACAACTTAAAAAGCATTTGATAAAATTGTTCTATTTCGCCCGTTTCTAGAAACATAAATCAAAATTTATGCCTATTTACAATTCTCGAAACGACTTTGATGAAACAAGTCAATTTCTAGAAACGAATTTGGGAGAAAAAAAAAAAAAAAAAAAAGGTTGTTGTGCTCGATAAATCTCTCAACTATTTAAACCTAAAAAGAGGCAACCGAACCCTCTCTCCCTTTTGGGCATCCGATGATACTATTGGATTTTTAGTGGCATTATGTCTGCAAAAAACATTTCGAAAAACATATTTATCAAATACTAAAAAAATCCGTTTTTATTTCTGAAAACGTGAAAAGTCGTTTTTGTTGTTTCTAGACATAGAAACAGCAAAAATGTTATCAAACGGTGCCCTAGTCTGAACTGGTAAAATTGCCCAGACCAAACCAAACCAAATTGAAGTCTTATTAGGCTGATTCTGGTTTGGGATATATTATGACCCCAAAATTAAAATCAAAATCAAACCGAACCAGTAAGAAACCAAAACCTGCACAAAACTCATAAAAAATAGGGAAATTATTAACATAACAAGGGTCTGTTATTTATCTAAACATAACAAGACACCCACCACCCTCTTAAACTCCAATTAGAGACTTGATTGAAAATAAATTTATGAGGATAGTTGAGTAAAATCACATTCACTCTTAGGAAAATCGAAAAAACCAAGATTTTTTACTTGATTTTTTCAACAAAGGGTTAAAAAGTAATTTAGCATAATCATCTTCCCCAAAATTATCTACCCAGCACCTCTCTCGTCTGTTACCTTTTGTCTCCGGTGGAGCTAAAAGCCCCCATCAAGTAATTGGCAAGTACTACAGCGTCTCAGCATTCTAGGTCGTTGGCGCACTCACGTTGTTTTGGGTTTTGAAGATTAAGAAAGAAAAATCTGTTCCAAGGTCATGATCATGATACTCAATATATCTGAAACAAAAACTGAAAAGGCAACAATCCTTTCTAAACTCAAATAGACGTCAAAGTTTTCATGATGGAAACTGCTGGGTATGTGGGTTCCTACCAATAGAAGCAACACATGATTCTTCTCACATAAGAGCTATGTTAAGATTGGACTTAAGAAAAAAAAAAGGGCAGGCTTGGGAGGGGAAATTGAACATGATAGAGCAACCGAAACTGAACAAGTATATAGTATCGTATTTGTAAGTATGACAATGGAGGATTCGGGGAAATTGAATTTGTGTACAAGGAGGTGACACATACACTTGGCATCGTTGATACAACCCTTGAGCTCGTGCCTGGAGTACCAATACGATATGCCGCATATCACCATCTTCTTGTGACCGTGGACAAAAGGGGGAGGACCAGGAGGGGCATAGTTGTATGGGGAAGGAGAAGGAGCCGGTGCCGATGCCACAGGGACAGGATGGTACTAATAAGAATGGTGGGGGGATCTGCAATGTGGGTTATGACTTGGCACAGAGTGCATCTTATCGATTGGGTTCCCGATGGGAGTTGCAGCGGTGTGGCAATTGGAGCAGTTCACAAGCAAATGCATCTTCACCGCCTATGAACGAATCAACAAATCTCGGACATAGAAGAGAGAGAGAGAGAGAGAGAGAGAGAGAGAGAGAGAGAGAGAGAGGTTGTGAGTCCTGAACAAATGGAGGAGAGGAAGAAGAAGGATCTGGGATTGATCCTTTTGAATGGGTGGGATCGGGTGAACAAAGTTGGAAGGCACTGATGGAGTAATCTTTTCTTCTTCGGAGACGTTCAGAAATTGAAGGAAGAAAAATCCCAACTTGAATATATATATATATATATATATATATTTTAAATAAATCCCCAACTTGAAGCTCAATTACAAGAGAAGAGGTTTGAGAAATTAGATGAAATGACAAAAATGCCTATAGAATTTCAATTGTGAATATATCTTCTGATTTTTAATTTGTAAAAAGTGAAATTTCTAGTTTATCCCCAACGTAATTCATCCTTCGATAACATTTCTCATTATAATTTGGCCTTTTTACTCTTTTGTTATTTTACCAAACATAACCAACCCTAGTTACCTTAATAACTTCCCTAAAAAATATCAGGTTTTTTATAATTTTTATAAATTGCATAGTAAGCCAAACACAAATGGAACCAAATGAAATCAACCCAATTACAAACCAATATAAAAAATTGAAATCATACCACAACCAATATTTTCTTATTCATTTGATTTCAGTTTCATCATTCCCACCCCAAAACTGACTCAAACTCAGAACAAACCAATCAATTGACACCCCTACCTTCACCATCTTCATTTTCGTCTTCTCAGGGTTTGTCCGGTGCTCATAGTTGTGTATTCTGATGGGCCGCCATGGGCTTCGTCCTTTGACCATGGTGGGGCTGCACAGGCTATGCATGGCTCTTCTTTTTCTACGTCAACAATGGAGTTTGAAGCTCGTCATGGAGGGATTTGATTGAATCTTTGTTTCCACATTTCGTGGTTGGTTCCAAATCGCAGGCCAATTAGCTCTACTCTGAGGCTCGATCTCAACCTAGGCGACTCATTCCATTGTAGATCATCATCATCATAATCAATTATATCTTACAATCTCAAGAGGTCCCTCACCATAAGGGCATGAACTGAATTGATTATCAAACATTGGCCCTTCTTTCATCAGGAAGAGATTCACCCTACTCACCTTTCCCCAAAAAGTATAATTAACAATTACATCTGATATCTCAATAGAATCTCTGCCTTCAAGCTGAACCCCAAACCAATCAAACCCTTTGAATTCATGAATGTATTCTATATGATCTCCAGGTGTGAATTTACTGAGCCCCTCAATTGCCAACGCAAGTTCACAATCAGTTTTTTTATCTTCGCTATGGACACAAGATAAAAACCTCAGCCTTATATCTTGTTTATAATACTTTGTTAACTCCTCATGGACACTCAAAGAAACATGCATAATTAACCTGTAGCTACAAATATCATAATAATTAGGAATCAGGTAGTAGTTAGAACCTTCTTCATCTGTATTGTGTTGCTGCAAAGGTATCCAAATCTGCCTCCAACTTTCAATGTTACCCCAAAGAAATGATCCCTATAAGAGAGAAAAAGAAGAAAGGACATGTCAATAATCATAAATTTGGGAAACTATAATTGGTTTTGCTAGTTTTAGTCTATCAAAAAAAAAAAAAAAGGAAAATAGATCAGTTGGTCGTATGAGTCAACATCCAACACATGTTCTTTTTGTTTCTAAATATACCCCTCTTTATCCTTATAATGAAAAAAGATGGGACAGGTGTTGGAGGCTAACTCATACGATCAGGTGAGTGGATCCTATCTCCTAATTAGGGTTCTAATAATGGTAAAGCACCTGTTGGCCTTTTGTCTGCCACGAATGATGATTTGTTACCATGCAGCGTCTATCCACTTCACTCATCAGTTCACTATATTCATTGTTATTTGTCTTCACGAAGCCTTTAAATTGCTCCATCTTTACACAAAAACCTCCAAGCCACAATTCTTCCAAGTTTTTCAAGTTCTGCATGTCTGGTAAACTTTCAAAAATTTTGTACAAAATATGAAACATAATTAAACTAGAGGGCAGCTTTGGAATGCAAAAAAGCTTGTCATGTCCACTAAGTTGAAAGTTTCGCAGAGATGTCATATTCTCCATTGACTCTGGTAGATACATTAGTGCACAGTTTCCATAAAGATTCAACACCTCCAGCTTCTTTAACAGTCCAACACCATCAGGTAGGGCTTTAATATTTGTTCTTTCCAAAGAAAGCTCAATCAAAGATTCTTTTAGATCACCAATGGATTTAGGCAACTCTTTGAGTGACTTACAATCAGTTAGAATAAGGTTCTGAAGAGATCTCAACCTACATACACTGTTTGGGAGTTTCTCAAGTGACTTGCAATATCCCAAGTTCAAGTAAACGAGCTGCTGAAGTTCCCCGATGGACTCATGCAAATTAACCAATGCATCACAATAATAAAGATACAACCTCTCTAAGCAAGGAAATCCAGAGAAGTATGGAGATTTAGACAGATAACAGCAATGACTGAGTTTAAGAACTTTCAATCGTTGAAACAGCTGTCAAACAAAGATGAATATAAAATATATATTAATACTCTCGGTTGTAAGATAAAAAGAAAGGGAAAGACAAACACCACTCACCTTATTTTCATGCCAGTGGTTCCAAGCTTCGCTAAACATGCCAAAACTTAAGTCGAGCATAACTAAGTCTTCATGATAAAAATTGGTAGGTAGTGTTTCCAATGGACAACTATGCCATCTGAGCCATCTTAACCTAGAAGGAAAACATTGAAAGCTCCCATGCAAGTTTGCTCCATCAATCTGTAGTAATCTTAGCTTGGGCATCTTCTCAAAGTCTTTAGCATGTAAACAAGTATTATCATTGGTATTGAAGTCCAGCAAGAGACCTTCAACCATTTCATTCCCCTATGGCAAAATAAAACAGTCCAAGTAAAGATTTTTTCTTTTTTCTTTTTTTGATAGACATACAAATGTAGAGGCTGTCAATATACTCATACATATTGTACTTGGTCCTAATGCACTTTATTCTGATATCTATTTATATATTAGGATCACATGCTTACCTATAATAAGAGTAGAGGAAAATAGGAAGAAAAAGAAAAAAATGATTCATGTAACTAGCTCTCACCTTGCAACTATTTAATACCTTCATGATATTGTGATGAGACCATAATCGGCTATGGTTGTCAGGATTCTCAGGCCTTTGATCATAAGCAATTCTTCTTCCCATGTCTCGAACCTGATCGTGCATCCAGAAGTACTTTTTCTTCACCCATGTACCTAACTCACGAAACTTTAAGAGAGATTTTCTCTTTAGAACTTCTATACGGTATTTTGGCTCAAAGCCACAAGCTTCCCATATGGAAATTACGGTTTCTTCCTCCCATCCTATGAATAAACATGCAACATCAAGAAACATGGCTTTCTCAATATCATCTTGAAGATTATCAAAGCTTATCTTCAACTTTTCATAGACATTCTTATGAGGACTTTGTTCCAATATCCGAAGCATGGATTTCCATACTTCCTTAGCTTCTTCATCTTCTATCATAGATAATTCAGAACCCAAAACCTCTAGGGCTAAGGGTAACCCTCTTGTAGTGTGTACTATATCAATTGAAAGCTGCATAAAATCATTAGGAGGTTGTTCCATTGAAAATGCATGCGAACTGAAGAGTCGGAGACTTTCTTCCTTATTCAATTCTCTGGGCTCATATATTTTTCTATCATTTTTAGGGACACCACTTAGAATGATCCGATCTCTAGTCGTTATGATTATCCTACTTCTAGGACCAAACCAATTGAGATCACCAGCCAATGCATTTAGTTGGTTACGATCATTCACATCATCAAGAATGAGAAGGGTTTTAATGTTTTGAAGTTTGTCCTTTATCAAACTCGATCCTTCTTTAGAACTGCTTATTTTTGTTTCCATCTGAGAGATACTCTGAAGAAGTTTCTCTTGCAAACAAACTATACCATTTGGTTGTGATGCTTGCTCCCTAATGTCTTCAAGAAAACAACTCTTGCTAAAATCTTTAGAGATACAATTGTATACAGCGGTCGCAATAGTTGTCTTCCCGATACCACCCTGACCACATATCCCTAGAAACTGAATATCCTCAGAGTTGGTATTTGATGTATTTGATAGTAGAAATAATACAGATTCTATGCGAGATTGTAGCCCAACAGAGTTTTTAACATCAATCAAGGGGACCTTATTTAATTGGATCCAAGCATTTTTAACAACCTTCTCAACTACCTCTGATTGATCATCCCTGCAATTAGTTAGAGCAAGAAGTCATGGAACATGTATATAGTGATCTTGAGAGAAGTAGTAGTGTGGAGTTACAAAGACTTACCTATCGTCAATAACCCATCCACTTATGCTTCCTACGGCTTGCAAAGCTTCCTTCCATCTGGATAGAGTTTGGGTCTCCTCTCTGCTATGTCTCCGAGATGAAATCTGAAAACATCCACTCTGATTCTTAACGTCTGATGGCTCAACCTTGAAGAAAATGGGTAAAATGATTTGACCATTGGTTCTATGACATTCCACCATCTGAGATAGCTCCTGAAGACACCATTTGCTTTCTACGTATCTCCGAGAGAAGATAGCAATCGAGAGCTTGGCACCTTTTATTATATTGAGAAGCTCCCCAATTGCTTCTCCTTGCCGCAGATCTTTGCTGTCCATGAAAGTGTGGATTCCATGAGCCTTTAGAGAAGTGTAAAGGTCGCCAATGAAGATATTGCGAGTGTCTTCCCCTCTGAAGTTGATAAACACATCACAGTTTAAAGATCCAACCTGTGGCTCCATAAATGTCATAGTAGTTGCAGATGATAAATGGAGAAATGGATGGTTTTGGGATATGATTTTGGGGTGATAAAAAAGTGCTGGTTTTGTTTCCTGCTGCTCTGCAAAATGAAGAATGGAAAGTGGGGAAGAGTGGAATTTGTAAATTAATAAGTTAGTTTCTGCGTTAATCTTATCGAAGATTAGTCAAAATGTGCATAAGCTGGTCAAAATGCTTTGTTAATAAAAATAAAAAAATAAAAAGAAAAAAGAAAAGGTCAGTTGAATATGGTAGAAGAGGAACACCAGGTAAGCCAAGAATGCTACTTCTGCAGCTGCGATAAGGTGTGTAGCACAAATCTAACGGTTATGAGTAAAATAATACATGTTCATATACTGAGATATATGCATCAGAATGCTCATAATTGCGTGACAGCATGCCGTGTCCCATGGAGTCATTGTTTCCCGGAATCTTCACCAATCACGGTCAACCACAGATGCATCTTCAGACTTGAGACGTTAGAGGAGCAATAAAACGTGAGACGTGAGTGGCAATCACGTTCTACCCCAAAAAAATTAATAAGCAAAAGGACAAAATGAGAGTCAACCGTTATAGATTTCAGTTTTGGAGGATGAAATATTATAGGGAATTTATTATCACTCCTATACATTAGGCCAACATTTATTAAAAAAAAAAATTTTATTTTTTGATATTTTTCTGTTTTTGGACTTTCAATTTTTTTTTTCTTTTTTAATACTCAGATTATTTTTCCTTTTCATTTGTATCTTATTAATTTTTTTTTTTAAATTGATCGATTGAAAAAATGACATTGTAGAAGGATGGCACATATGAAGGTCATGATTCAAATAATTGGTATTGAATTATCTAATTAATTAAGTGATCTATATCAGTATTGGTTGAGAACGATATAGATCCAATACTTCTATTATTTTTTTAATCTCTAAAATCATGTGTAGCAACTCTAACAGAGAATATAATATTGAGATCGATATTGATCCGAATTAGTATCAGTGGAGATCGATGCCAATCTAACACCAATAAAAAAAAATAGATTACTAAACTCCTGATGATGGATGAGACAAAAGAAAAAAAAATTAATAAATAAACAATTTCCTTGATGATGGATGAGACAAAATGAAGAAGAAAAAAAACTAATAAATAAACAGTATCTTTAAGTGACTCTTTTTTTTTTTTTTTTTCTAAACATCTTTAAAAGTGATTCAATACTAATGCATTCAAAGAAAATTTTAAAAAATATAAAAAAAAAATAATAATAATAATAATGATATGAGAGCTAAGGAGGAGTTTGAGTTTTAGCCAACAAAGCAATATTTGAACCAAATAATAATGGAAGGACAACCCAGTTGGCTGTTTTATTGAGTATAAGTATATTTTGAACCAATCAATAGAAAGATAGATAGGGGAATTTTAATAAATATAGGCCCAGGGTAGGGGAATGATAGTAAGTTCCCCAATATTATACCAAACGCATAGCAGACTCTATCACGCTTTGATAAAAGGGTGTATCAAAGCTCCTACATGTGTGAGTTCTAGGGACAAGAACTACATAACCTTACCTCGAGAATGTCAAAAAGTTGTATCAATCGTTTGACCACTAGGTCAGATCATTGGTACTTTACTATAGCATACTCTATCACACTTCAATATTTCACTAAATAATGAGACATATCGGCAGAAATGAAAGACTTGACTCGGAATCAATTGATTTTGATTAAACTTGATTTTTCACTTGATTCCAATTGAGTAAGGCCAAGTTTGGGTGAAATAGGTCAAGTCCAATCGATTCTTGAACCCTGAATTTTTAAAAATTTTCTCCACAATAGTTTGATCATCACAATGCTTCGCGATGCTAGTCCCATGGGTTTTATGGTTCTCATATTAGCTGACACTAACCCGACTCACATGTATAAGGATCAACCTTTGCATCTAGGAGGTTACTCAGGACAACTTCGTTAAGGATTTACATCAACCTCCCCTGACGTTTGAGTATATTACATCTTCCCCCTAAAAAATCATTTATTACATTTAAACCCAACAAAAGTAACACCAACTGGTGTTCATTTTCGAACACAAAAAGACTAATAACCCTTCTTCTTCTTCTTCTCCTTCTTCCCACTGTGAGAGTGGTGTTGTGTGAAGCTTCCATCCAATTCAATCCCCAAAGCCTTAGAATCAAACGCTCTGTAACATCCAGGACCGGTTATCGAAATCGGTCAAAGTGGCTGGGTTGAGACTTGAGAACCCATTCTTCGGTTCCAAATCGAGGGATCCAATTGATGTTTCACCGGGAAAGAAGTAACACCAAAGCTCAAAATGCCCAGAGCGTGAATGGGAGTAGAACCCATTCCCGAGCTGCGTCTCTAAATCCTGTGCTAGTAGATTGGAGCGAACCAACGATTTTACCTCTTTGAAACGGTGGCGCCTATCCTTCCCGGATCTATAGCATTCCTTCACCTATTAATCCTTTCACGGTCCAATCATCCGATTGAAGAGATTCTCATGGTGAAAAGAAACTGGGTCCAATTGGCTTTCAAGATTGATGAATTCCTGAGCTCAACATTATCCATAAAAATTAACCAGTCCCTAGCCTCCAACCATGGAAAACCAGAGTGGGTTAGCACTTAGCAGCGTTGAGGGGCAGATAAATAGGATATTGAAGTGGAAAGAAACAAAGAGAGGAACTTGGTTGAGGTTGGGATAGTCGGCTCAGAAAGTCTGTATTCCCACCGCCCCATGTCCACTGGAAATTGGAAGATTTGGACCAACATGAAAGCCACAAATTTCAATTGCCCTTTTGTTGGATATCTATTTGGTTGATCCACGTTAAGTGTGCAAGTTCTTCTTGTACAAGAGGATGGTGGAACTATCTTTGCCGGCCGCCATAAAAATCCGATCTTGCTCTCTGCATCCTTTCAACTCAAAACTATGAATACCCATGTCATTCTTGGATTCTTTCTTTGCAAATATACTCAAATTAATTACAGCCCCTAATAATTCCTTCAATCCTACCAGCTGGTCTTGCTAGGTTCCATTCTAAATTCCAAAACCCTCGAACCGCATCAAATCATATTACTTCTCTTGGGTTTCGATTGATCGATCTATTTAGTTTTTCTCACAGATTTCAATTTATACACTTGAGGATATGTGCAAGATTCCAAAATCTCGAAGAGAAAAGACAAGATGAAGAGACTTTGATTGTTGTTTTTTTCTTTTCTGATCTCCATTTCCATGGAATTTGATTACATTTACAAGTGGGTAATTATGTCTTTTTGTGTTCTAATACTAACACTAGTTTAACTGTGTTACTTTTTTTTAGTTTAAATATGATAAACAAGTTTTTAAGGGGAAAAATGTAATATAGGCAAATGCCAGGGGAAGGTTGATGTAAATCATCCAAAAAAAAAAATAAGGGAAAATTCTAGTTCCCTTCATCAATCATCAGACTCGGTCTCATGTTCGATTCCCCATCTGTGTATTTACAATTTAAGTGGAGATTGTGGTAGTGGGTTTCTATGCTAGTCTCCCCAAAGATAAGTCGAGGTGCACGTAAGCTAACCCAGACACCTTGATTAACAGAAAAAAAAAATTGGAGATTCTATCTTTTCTTACCGCCTTAGCTGAGGCTTGGATCTCGACAAAGAAGTATAAACTGCACATGGTAGCACTAACCTTTGGGATCATCCAATTAAATTGATATATGAGCTGTTTTTATTGACTCTCCACTTAGTTTTTTAATTACTCTCCACTTTGTTTTTAAATTCTAATCTCATTACATTCTGAATATAGAAATAATCTGGTTAATTGATTCAGACTGGAATTTCTCATCAAAAAGTTAATAGATTTCAGTAGGTGATGACATCAAATGAATGAGAGCATTTAACATGCATTCTCCTTATTTATATAGTTTTCTTTCCACAAGTTGCTTCAAAAAAATTGTTTCATAGGCATCTTTCATGTAATGAATGAGCATATCCGCATCAAATCCCTATTTTGTTCTCATTACTTGCCTTGGCTCATGCATGTAACTCAATATGGTGAAAAATATACTTTGCAACCCGACCACATCAATTAGGGATATTAATACCCGAAAAAAGAAAACAAAAATTAAGGTAATAATTGAATATTGAATAAGACTGTAAAAAAGAACAACCCAGTGCACGAGACTCCCATTATTACATGATCTTGGAGGGACAAATGTATGTAACGTTATCCCCTATTAAATACTTAGTATGAAATATGAAATATCTCTAGGTGAGTGTACCTTGTAATGGAGCTTTTCAAGAGGACAATTGTTCTTAATATTTTCTGAGATATTGAATTTATACATGTCAAGTTGTCAGATTGTAAATGTCAGCAAGGATTATATTAACACAGCTTAATCTACAGAAGCAAAACACTGAGGAATGCTCTACAATGGGCAGCAAAAGGAATGAAGCAACATCATCAACTACATAATTTATTCAATCAATAAACTAGAGTACACCAATGGCAAGAACTAATCTGACTAAGACTATAGGAAATCTTTAATGTTTTGTCAGGTTTGGAGTTCCTATCATCCCTTGTAAAGCCCTTATCATTACGGAGATAATTTGGTTTGCTTCACCATTTAATTGGATGAAGTTAACTGTTGATGATTGCTTGCTAGGTAATCCGGGGAGAGCAGAGATAGGTGGAGTTTTTTGAAATGAGGAAGATCAAGTGATATTTTCTTTTGAGAAATATCTTGGAAGTAGAACAAATTACAAGGTGGAGTCCATGGCTCTAGTGACGGGTCTATATATTGATGGCCAAGGGTCTTTCACCTACAAAATTTGTGGGTGGAATGTGGCTCCATAGCGGTTTCTCTTTCAGTGTTTTAATAATAATTGGTATCAAAGCCTGAGGTTGAGAAGCCTTGTTAGCACGTGATTGGCATCGACGTATGTTTTTTGACTTTGCGATATGGCTACTTCAACTTCTACAAAATTCGAGGTGCCAAAATTCAATGGATCGAATTATTCGTTGTGAAAGCTAAAAAGTGAGTAGTGTTATTAAAATATGAGTGTGTGGTTGCACTTGATGGAAAAGAAAAGAAGCCATTCACCACGATTTATGTGTCGTGGTCGATGCTGAAGCCGCCTCGGTCTCCTCCTTTTTCAATATGGTAGGTGGATGGCGGTGCTGGCCATGGCAGGTACCCCCTCTTCTCCATTCTTCTTTCTTCTTCTTTGAATTCCACTGCCGACAAGATGAGAAGGTGAGTTGAGGTTTTGTGTTCATGTTAATAGTGAATAGTGAATAGTTTTATTTTTGTTTTTTATTTCAATAACTTCAATAATGGCTGTCGACACATCATGTTCACATAAATCAAAACCCAAAACCTCCAAAGCTAAGGGCAACCCTCCTGCAATGTCTACTATGCCAGTTGAAAGATGCATAAAATCATCATGAGGTTGGTTTGTTGAAAATACATATAAACTGAAGAGTTGAATGCTTTCTTCCTCATTCACATCTTCAGGATTATATATTTTTAAAGTATTTTTAGGGACCCCACTAAGAACCTTCGATCTCTAGTGATTACGATTATCCTACTTCAATGACCAAACCAATCAAGAACCCGAGTCAATGCATTTAATTCAGTACGATTACCCACATCATCAAGAATGTGAAGAGTTTTCACATCTTGAAGTCTATCCTTTATCAATTGCGATCCTTCTCCAGAACTACATATTTTTTTGTCCAACCAAGAGATACTGTTAAAAAGTTTCTCCCGCAAACAAACTATACTTACCATTGGGTTGTGATACCTGTTCTATAATGTCTTCAAGAAGACCACTCTTGTCAAAAATTTTAGAGATGCAATTGTATACTGCTCGGTTGTCTTCCCAATACCACCCTGACCACATATCCCTAGAAACTGAATATCCTTAGAGGTGGTATTTGATGTATCTGACAGTAGATATAATACAGATCCTACCGGATTACACCACAGGGCGAAGGAATGAGAAGAGATCGAATAAAAGTTGCTACACTCTCCCATTGGCTTTCTTTTCTGCATCTTCCTTCAGTTATGTGTGTGTGTGTGCGTATAAGAGAGAGAGAGAGAGAGTATTTAAAGGCTTTGCGCAGTGGTTAAAAATGACAAAAGGGAAAGAATGGGAAGAAAATAAAGGTTTTTTTTTTTTTAATAAAGAGAATCAAGGTTGCTATCACGCACAACCTTGAAGGTAGTGAAAGGACCACTTTGCCCTTCCCTTGGATGCCCATATGTGCATTCCCGTTGGTCCAACGTTAATACAAGAGCCATGAACGCACCGTGATAGCAAACCTTTCCATGTTTTCTTATAAAAGAACTATCAACCATTGGAGTGGTAGATCCAATTATGATCGTAGGTCAACATTTTTATTGACTTAAGTGCCCTTTTTTTTTCCTTCTTAAAGGGGGTTAAACCCTTATATGCCCATGTGAGTGTTGGTAAACTTGAAGAGGAAAGCACTTCCAAGGTTCGATTTGCTACGGAAGTATTTTCTCCTTACCATCAAACTTTCATCTCACCTTATATTTCCCAAAATAGAATATTTTATCTGGTACCCTAAAATAAAGATCATGTTTGACAAAAGCAAGAACCACACTTAGGGATTGCATTATAAAAGATATCAGAAAGGCTTATAATTCGAAGCAAGTTTTGTAAACCTTAAACCCATAACCCTTAACATTAAAGCTTAAACCCAAAACCTTTAACCCTTAATCCTAAATCCTAAACACTAAACTGTAAATCCTAATCCCTAGTTCGTAATCTCTAATCCAAAAATCTTAAACCCCAAACCCCAATATCCTAAATCCCAAATACTAAATCTTGAACCCTGAGCGTTGAATCCTGAACCATGAACCCTAGCCCTGAACCCTCAACCACCTGAAACCCAAACCCAAAACCCCTAGAACCCTGAGCACGAAACACGAACCCCTGGCACTCAGGGAACCCCATTCATCCAATGGTTAGATCAAGAAATCACAATTTCGCAAATACTGAGCGTTCTTCCCTCATACATTGGCTCATTTTAATTGTCTGCTTGTACATGAGTTTTAAAATTTTAGTTTTTTTAGCCAAATGAGAACTTATCATTTTTCACTAGTAATGTGGCTTGAATTTAGTGACACCAATGTATGCACTTTATCAACAAGACAACAAGTGATGAATCACGCATAGATAATAAAATTTGATAAACCCACATGGAACCGTCAATTAATAGGGCCAAATTTTAAACTTTGGCTTCTTGTAGTTGCCAAAAGATACTATTTTATACCAAAACTAACGTGGTTGGTTTAGTTGTTTAGTCCCCACTTGCTCTTATCTTATGTAATATTGAAAGAGAGAACAGATAAAGAAGGAAGTTTGCATGAGACTTGATCATCCATTTGCCAAAACCACTTCTAAGTTCTAATGGATCTCAAAAAGCAGAAAAATAAATAAATAAAGTGATTTATGAACATAATTGAAGTAATCAAATCTGTCCTATCTCCATTGTTGGGGATTCCCCTAACTAGCTACCTATCATTGGGTTCAACTTTCAAATAAATAATCATTATGATTAAATGGAACCATCCATTGAGGAAGTCATCCTCCTTGACACTAGACATTAATGTGATGTTATTGTTTTCCTTGAAGAGGAGGACTGAGGATTAACAATTAAAAATTAAAAAAAAAAAAAAAAAAAAAAAAAAAAAAAAAAAAAACAGAAGAAAGAGAGAGAGGGAAATAGTAAACAAATCCCCCCCCCCAAAAAAAAAGTTTCCTAAGGTTAAAATGTAAAGAACTAGAAGAAAATTCATTATTAAAAAGTAGAGATTACAGTAGTTTAACCAGATCACAGCTAGCTAGCATTTATTTTACTCAGATCTAGACTCTCATTTTCTGATCTTTTTCCCTGTAAATGGACTTTGAATTTGGGATTTGGGAATATTAGCCCTCGATATTTTCTATTAAAAAATTTATAATGCTCAAAATATTGTCAACCCATTAAGATCTTAAGTTTTTCCACCAAAAATTAAGATCTTAAGTCTGATACACATCAAGAAGCATGAATCAGAGCTCGGATTGAGGATAACCATAGATTTGATCTGTCCAGATGGTATTCCTAATTCAAGCACTGCTAATATGAAAATTTATGAGGTTAATCACTGTTTAACATAAATTGATCAAAAAGGTTGATCCCCACAAGTATATGGTCCTCCATAGTCTATCCTCCCTTTTCTTTTAATAACATGAAGAAAAAACCAGAACTAAATATATGCCTATTAGATATTATTGGTGGGAGTAATATTTAATACAATGGAGGCATATCAACATATGCACACTATATAAAAGTAATATTGTAGTTTTTGTTTCATCCATTGAATATTTTCTTGTAAAAAACCTCCCACTTGCATGTATTTAAAATAAAATAAAAAATACTTTGTGAGGTATCTCACTCCCACGGTCCCACCCATCACCCGCCAAGAAAATGCCTTACTTAGATGGACACCCTCTGGGTTTGGGTTCTTCTACCAAAAAAGATGGACACCCTCTAATTGGATCGGGAAAGGGTATTTTTGACCCTGTGTAGAAGACATTTGCTGTTTAAAAAGTTTGGTCATATGATCAAATCACCATTTTAGACTATCTTTTCACAATGGGCGAGAAAAACTAATCCACAGCAATTGATTAATGGTAAATAGTTCTTACCAGAAAAGAGAAGAAAAAAAATTGGGAGAAAAGGAAAGGACTTGGATATTTTTTTTTTTGGGTGCAAGGACAGGGAATAAATAACATGAGTCATAATAGGAGAGAGAGTGTCAATTTGACAATGTGGATCTCACATCATATTAATTGAGAGGGTGTATATTGAAATATGTACCCCAAGTCTCCAACATAGTGCATCTTTTTCTGTGATTATGTTCTGAATGACACTCCCCTATGGGTATTTATAGTACTTGACAGTTGACACTCCCTATAGGTATTTATAGTACTTGACACTTTTTAACTATCTCAATGGCTGAAAAACACGGTCTTTCCTTTTTCTATTACCGGAGGCGTAAAGAAACCGCAAGGGGGAGGAGGGAATGTGAACAAAATCCGATTTCCACATTCCACCAAATTAAGAACATGCAAATCATATCTATTTGCAAGTGGTTTGGTGGATGGTCTATGTTCTTTATCAGATTTTTTGTAACCCGGCTGTCTAAATTTGACTCGCCGATTTACCGAGTCTAAACCCTTACTCAAGCATCAACCACCTAATCAATAGTGGACTATAATCTATCGTGTATCAACTTTCGAGAGGAGGAGCCAATTCCCTACAAGACGAGAGAGAGAGAGAGAGAGAGAGAGAAAGAACTCGCGGCACGGGCGTCACCGGGCATCATATGGTTGTTGCTTACTTGCTCCCACAATACAGCATGGCCACATAAGCAAGGAGGAATGCGTCGAATAGACTAATGTTGTTTCTTACATGCTCTCTGCTCTCTTTAGTCTTCATCCATGAAACAAGACGGATCACGCTATGTGAGCCTGGGAGTGGGACCCACTCTTTTGATTTTTTATTTTTTTATTTATTATTTTAATTAATTCCATGGCTGAAGTCCAAGAGAAAAATGAGTCTATCCCACCCCAGACAAGAGGACAAAACCATCACATGAAAGAAAGAAATGTTAACCTGTTAATGTTCCCTCAGAAGCTTCCATTGACCCTTGTGTTGACATGGGCCACACTCCTAGTTAAAGCACTATTGCCCAAAATCCAATTAGGATCGATCGATCTTCCAATCCCATCCCAACAGAAAATTAAAAATATAAAAAATATAAAAAAAAAAAACCACAACCATAAAAAAATGTAAAATATATTTGAGAAGGAAACGAAAAAAAGAGAAAACACCTTAAGGAAAGTGGAAACAGCGTGTGTAGATACAACAGGCAGAACCCAACCCATCCAAACCCGGAACCCACCAATTCCATAACATGCATAGACACCCAATAAAGGCCAATCTTCACATGCCATTACTACAAAGCGTCCCCAAAAGAAAAGGAACAGAAAGGACAGACAGCTCCTCTCCCTCTCCCCAGTCCCCAACTCCCCATCTCCTTTTTTTTTCCCCTCCCCGAAATACACCACTTTCTGCTTGCGTGACAATTGAGTAGCACTTCAGGAATCCGGCCCAACAATGGATGATCAATCCTCTGTACCGTTAACTACCACTTCAGAGTCTGGTTTGCCCAGTTTGGCCTCTCCACTGACTGAAAGCTTAGTCTTCGGTGACAATTTCTTAACTTCATCTGCCATGTAAATGAAGATCTTCCTCACCATGCTACAGAACTCGCTGCAAAAGCAGACGGAAATGGAATATTATAGAACCATTCATCAAGTTAACATCATAGAACAAACGACGAGATTCATTTAAAACATAAGTCTAGACTATGAATCAGAACTCAAGAAATGGAGAGCCGTGGCACCAAGGCAACGAAAATCATAAAACAGATACTCCTATCAGTCGATCAATGATGCATGGGCCAGCCCCAAAAATCAAACAAATTATTTTCGATCAGTCAAATTGTTCTCAACAGAAGCATTCATGCACCGGATCAACTACACATTTAGATGGGTAGTCAAACAGAAAGTTTGATCAACCCTCAATATCATGTTCCTCAGCTCACCATGTTGTCAGCAGGTAAATTTTTTTCTTCTTTTTTTTTTTTTTTTTTGGGGGTGGGGTTTTGTGGGGGGCTGAAATTAAAGCTCCTTTCTGGTTCAGAGTGACATCTTTTTTTTTTTTTTGGAGAGAACCATAGAGCCAACCATTATGCTATGCTGCTCCAAGTAATGGGTGAGTTCAATCCACGCAGAATAACTCAATTTAGGGGAGCCCAATACGTTGGTATATTTCTTCTGCCATTCCCCTCTTATCTGGGGAGCACAATGCAATTTTAGTCATAAGCAATCACATCTTTCCTCATACTCCAACAGAAGTTATTTCCAGCCTTCCTCTTGTCCTTTTAACACCAACTCATATCAAATCTTTTCCTTGCTCAGAGAACCTAGAGAATAGTTACTAGGATAACACATTGAAGGGACTTTTTCAGAAGAAAATTAGCCTTGCAGGTCACAAAATGAGGTCAAAAATTGTCTTTTGCCACAAAGACTGATCGGACTCTTAGAACCATCTAAACTAAAACTTCCTACCACCCACCCTTTTCTTGACATGGTCAGAGCTTGAATTTTGGTCAAAGAAGAACGCTAACTGAACATGTTGTATAAACTTCAGAATTAGGAACCCAAGGCTCTATGAATTCAAATGAAGTGGTCTGTAACCACATACTTGTTTCCTCACCGATTTGATGGCAAACTTCCTATAGTAAAACGGGGACAACAGATTTATCCTTGTAAGGGTTGCCCCATCCAAGTGTTACCTAGATGAGAGAGAAGGTTTAATGGAAGTGAAGAAGAAATTGATCTAAAAAGGGAAGGAGAAAAAACAGAAAGCAATATATCAGTCAGAAAGGGTCAGGCGAACTTAACTGCCATGGATCATCCCCAACCATCATCATGTCATCCTCATCATCTGTGTAGATAACCTGCCATTTCCTTGTGGGTCCAGATAGTTCTCCTTCAATGTTAAACATTTCCTCAAGTTTCGACAGCAGGTCTTCATAGCAGTCGAATAATGTCAAGTCAACAGCCCTCCCAACAGCCATTCCTTGCATGTGAACCTGAAGAAGAATCATATCATTTTTGTTTTGTACCTGATGGATGCACTAGGAAAACAAAAGCAAAAGCTAAATTTAAATAGGGATTCCTATCTTACACCTACATGGTGCAGGTATGTGAGCCTGTGAATGAGGACATGTACAAACTATTTATGTGGATCCATGGATTCATGCAAAATTCAAAAAAGAACCGTACAAAAGTGTAAAACACCACTGCGAAAAAGGACATTCCCTTCATTTTTTCTTAAAACAAATAACAGAAAGGGGGGCCAGATTTGGTGGCTTATGGAACATTTATTGTGCTAATTAGATATTCATTTCTGTTGCTGCAAATACTGAGTTTTTGTATTATTACAGCAATTGTCTAGTCAAAGTGCAACCTGCAGCTCTTCACCCAATAGAAAAATTCTTATACCAACCAAAAAAACAGAAGCACCAGTTTTGTTGCGTTATGACTTTCTTGTATATGTTAAATGCCATTACTCACGGGAAATACCAACATGTACAAGATTTTTTTTTGTGGTCAACCTAGCAAGCTTTCAAGAGTGGGCTTCCAACACAACCCACTTAGGGAAGCCTACCAGTGAATCCCAAATATCTGCCATTCGGCAGATCAGGTGAATCAAAATTGTGGACATATAAGTCCCAGGATCCCTGCTCACATGTCATGTTTCAACACTAAAAGAATAGACCACATGGAAAAATGAAGATTTAAAATCCATCAAAAAGCTAATACTTTGTCTTGTCACTGGCTCATTGTTATGCCTTCCAATTCATAGCCCCGTCACAACCAAAATTTTCTTTGAGAATAGAATACTGTTGAATTGGAAAATGGGTGCATGGTTAACATACCTTCGTACAACTCCGAGTTTGCCTGCTCTGCATTTCTTGTGGAGTTCTCAAGCATGATTTCTCAGGCTCACTGCTCACTGCAGGTATATCAGAACGATCGATATTTGATGGTTGAGATTGCCGATCAGAGTCTACATCCAGGGAAGGAGCTGGTTGATCCTCTGCCACTCCACCATACAAAGTTACCACTGGTGAAGTCTCCTCTAAAGTGGAGTTGCCAACTAACTGGATCCCAAACAGCCGGTAACCACTACCACTTTCTGGTCGCCTTTCTCCGGAATCCCTATTAGGAATTGCAGTTAAAGAATCACTTGGAGTTTCTGCACGGCTAGGCCAGTACATCGGATTGCTGGAAACTGCAGCCTGAGAATTATTTCCACTGAATCCAAGAGAGTCTGCCTTTGTAACTGAGGAAAAGAGCGAGCTAGTATTGGGTGACGGATACAGGTCACGCCCATTTTGTAACCCAGAATATGAGAAAGTTGAGGAAGGCTCAACATTGGGTTTCCACGTACCTGATTGGACAAAGATTGTTTTCTTATTAGGATCCAAATGAAAAGGAAAGAAAGCAATGACACAGTACCAGGGACAAAAAATCCACACCAAATACTGGAATGTCTGGAGTTTGTGAAGGTAAAACCGGAGGCCGTGCACGTTTGTTCCTATGCACTGGTTGAGAGTTTGAAGAAGCAGCTGCCACTAGTGGCTCCAATTCCCATGGTGAAACTCTATCTGGCCGTGGAATTGATGATGGTTCATCCCATTGAACCTAGACATCAATATGATCACACAGTTCCAAGACAAATAAATTATCTCAAATAAGAACCTAAAAGAAGGGGAAAAAAAAGAGGAAAGGATGTCGAGAAAACAATGATTTCAGAATATAGCCTTAGAATTCAATTCACCACCCCAACATAAACAGGCATGTTGAGGTGACCTATACCAAAGCCTTGGAGTGTTTGGACAAAATTTCAAATTAGCCCTACGCCCCCATTTCCCAAGACCTTAATTGCTTGGACTTTCATGAGCAATATCTCTGGAGGTCAACTCTCCACTGGGGGCTTAAAGCCACCCCTTAAAAACTGAAAAAAAAATGAGAACATCCCAAATCACAGGTTAGGTGAATTCTTTCTTCA
Source organism: Macadamia integrifolia (assembly GCF_013358625.1). Lineage (NCBI taxonomy): Eukaryota > Viridiplantae > Streptophyta > Magnoliopsida > Proteales > Proteaceae > Macadamia > Macadamia integrifolia. Next base: position 21,564,409 of record NC_056569.1, read on the forward strand.
TGCTACAGCAAAAGGGGATCTTAAAGGCTCATAGAAGGCTATTTATAACAATATTAGCCCTACAGCAAAAGACTTGGAAGTCTTCGTGTCTTCGATTTAATATTACCAAGTAAAATATCCAGCAGACTGTACCTTCAACGATCGCCACTCAGAATCTGCCCACCGTGAAGATGCAGCCTCTCCAACACCAACAATAGTACCACTGAACCTATACAATTATAAAAGCAACCCAGCTTGTCAATAGATATCTTCCAGAACTTCCTAGGCATATCAAAATAATTAGCCAATTGCACAATATACCTTCTTTCAGGAGCTTCCTCACCCTCAAATCTCATTTTAAACCTCATCCCAACAGATAACTTGTGGTTCCGTGCTTCAAGGCACTTGTTAATACTAATAATAAACTCAGAGCGACTAGTCCTGAAGTGAAATAAGGCAGAATTAGCAAATACTTATTTTTTGCCAATTAACAACAGCAACTAGAAACTAGGAAGATTACAGAAATCGTTGGAAACTCAATAGGACCGAATACAACTTGATGGCAGTTGCTAGTCTCACAATCCCCAAACTATCAATATTCACAGATCCTTTATTTTATTTTTATTTTTTTGCAAGTCATAGACTAAGAAATTTGTTCTTTTAATTAGGATGTCATCAAGAAAACCTTGGAGAAATCAAGAAGTTAGAACAGCCAACTAATTGAAAATTTTGCCCCTTAACTCGCATATTATAAACAGAAAATCTCACGAAAGGCCCAGACTACTTCACAAAAACTCAGTGATAAGAAAAATTGAACTTCCTCCTGAGAAATTGAAGGCTTGTCATCAAGATATTTCCAGTTATTTCACGACACAAGACATTCAAGAGCCAACTAAAGTTCCTCAAAATCAGGGACTTTCTTACTGACTCATGAGCATGAGACTCAAAATCAGTACTTAAATCCAACTTCTCAATGAGTAGAAGGTTCTGAACATCAACGAGGGAAGAAATGGAGGATAACGGAAAGAAATGGACAAAAGAAATACAACAACTAAGCCTTTCCTCAACAAAAGAAATAAAATCATAATAACAATAAAGTCATGCGACTTTGATGAATACGGGAAAAGAGATTAACGAGAAGAGCTATCAAACCTTGGCTTATAGAAAACAGAGAAGAGGGTTCCAGTTGCTATGGCATGAGATGCGGTAGCAAGCACCCCCAGATGCATGCTGTGACTGGAAATTACAGATGATGGCATATTATTCAGCTGCCTCATGAGTCTCCTTACTCCAACACGCAGCTCTCCATTTTCACCTCTATTAAATGTTAAAATGCAGCAGTTATGTCAAATAAAGATAAACAAACTAAAGGCACACAATCAAATACTTGACACATGACGCAACTTACCTAAGGAATATAAAAGCATCGCCAGCTACCAGTCTCTTGGAACTGACAAAGACACTCCATCCAGTTGTAAGTAAGTGACGCCGAGGTTTCCCTGAAAGTAATTTCCTTTATACATCATAACCAGATCAAATTCTTACCAAATCTTCGCGGCAGAAGTTCCTCAGTCAAAAGAAACTAACCTCGGAAAATGTGACGAAAATGCCATTCATTTCCATGCAGATCTGTTGCAACCAATTCTTGCCAAGGTGGATGCTGGGACATATCCTGAACAGTGAAGAATACAAGGCAGGTAAGATTGGAATGACAACATACTGAACAATCCAAAATAAGGCTAATTTTAATTGAAAACTCACCAACGGTGGCAGGCAATCATCAGCATGCCTTCTAAGGACAGAGAATCCCCCATGGGTGCTTGTGTCAGAAGCAGTAAGTGTCTTGCAAAATGAATGAACGGAATATGTTGGAGGTTCTGGAAGTGGCGGATCAGGACTGGTAACCTCACTTTGCTAGCCTCAATGTAAGAGGAGAATAACGAAAGGGAAAACATAAAAAGGAACACCATCAATTACAGTTAGATCCTAAACAAATGCATTGATAGGTATGTGTTCAAACCGGAATTTCTGCCATCTAAGATATTTGGGCCATGCTGACCCATATAGACATAGATATGGGTGTCAATGCACCAGGAGACAGGTAACATTTCTTTTCTTAAAAATAAAAAAAAAAATAAAAAAATAAAAGAGGATAGGAGTGCCTTGTAAGTCATCTGAAAATCAAGCTGTGTAATAATGACTTGATCTGTGCATAAACTTGAAGGGGATAGTAGGAAAACTCACATCTAGTTCAGGGAGGAGAGTGATCTGTGCATAAACTTCATCAGTTTCTGGTTCAGCCTACACTTCCAAAGAAAGAGTCTGAGTGAAGTGAAAAAGGAAACCAAACCCTCATTCTTGTGGGAATCAAGAAAATTATCTGGAAATGCTCACCCTGAGCTGCACATGAACAACTTTGCAGAGAATTTTTGAGGGAAGGTTGAATGATGGCATCAGCTGGTCTGGGCGTTGATGTGTTGATGCCTCAAGCTATCAGATAATACAGAAACAAACAAAATGGATGAGAACAATGTACAGTCAGTTCTTCCCTCCCTATGCAAGACTAGCATAATATGTTTAAAATTTTCAACCAAACTGAGACATTGTTAAATAATACACAAGTAAAACCTGGAAAGCAGGGGGGTGGGGAGTTCAATTGAATATTCAGTTTACAGATAATGCATGGACCAAAAAAAATTTTTTTGAGACTAAGATGACATACAAATGAAGCTTTCCTCTGGACATTAAGATGAAATGAGAAGGGTTTTTGCATTCAAGAATTATGACATATTAGCCACAACTTAAGTCCAACCAGATTGCCTTCACGTTTCATTAAGGAGGCTGCGCTTAAAATCATATTGACCAATCGAGTTTAATAAAGAGAGGTAATGGTTGCCGAATGAAATTCCAAAGTACTTCTTTCCTTTTCTTATTTTTTATTGTTCTTTTAAACACTAGAGAGAATGAATTTCAATCCACCTGTTCCATATGACCCTGGGGGAAATAATAAACCCGTTCCCCTTCGCGAGGTACAGTGACCAAAGGACCAGCACAGGCATGCCAGAGTTCCTTGTACAAAACATCACCAAAGGCCCCTATAATAACACACAACCAAAAGATAAATTAGACAGAGAGTAGAAAGAGGCACAAAACACAGAAATCATGTTTGGGTACCGTACGCTTCATACAAGTACATGGCCTTATGTTTTTAAGATTGTGGATTTTCCAATGAATATGCAACCTCAAGCAGGAAAAAAAAAAGAGAGAGAGAAGCAAATTCTAACACCTACATGAACAAAGCACAGCTGGAGATAATGCCACTAGTGGCAAGGACTAATTTCCACATCAAAGGATCATCAGAGGAATGTATGGCCAAAAGTAATAACATTACCAAATGGCAATGTTGAACAGTTACTTAACATGTAACATGTCAGGCATGGGGTCATGAAATTAACCCATTTTGACTCTCCTGATCAGTGGGCTCCTGAGCCACCAACATGGATAACCATCTCCCTCTAAGTAAATAAATAAACCATTTAGTTACCTACATTGCTAAGAACCAGAGTACTAAAGGATGAAAATCGAGCTTAAAGAAAAATCATGAAACAAACTTAAATAAAGAAGAAGAAAAATAATTTCCCCTCCCTCATGGTCACAAGTAATCACTGATAAACCCTTCTGAAGGTATTAAAGCAATTTCGCTTCTCGCATGACCAGAAACTAAAGTTAGTGCTGTAACTGATTCATATATCCAACAGAATTTTAACTTTTAAGCTACCGGACTTCTCATTTTACAAGCAGAGAGACCTTCTGCGAATAAAAAATATTTTTGAGGAAAATTAAAGGCTGAACCTGAGTTGGGTCCTCCAGGGGAAGGATTTGATGAAGCCATTGCCATGATACTCGAAGATAAGATCCTCACAAGCAGTCGATCTACAAGAGTCTCTCAGAAAACAGACACGAAATAGGTGATTCAGCTCAATCCAACAGTACAGAAAGGTCTCCGAACCAAATCGCCAGATCAATCTCTCCAACTACCCCATTCCTGTATTGGGAGAGAATTTTTCACACATACATACCACATGGAGAAACTTGTGTCGAAGGGAATATGACCGCGAGCTTTTAATCTTCTCACCAACCATACAGGTACGGTACTCAGAAGCCCCACATCTCCCCAGGTATTTTACCCTTCAACCCTGGGACTTCTATAATTTTTTGGTAGAACTGGGGCTTCTATAATCAACCCGTTATAAAGCGTAAAGTTCGATATTATTGCAGTCTCAAAATAATAATGGGAGGAGGACTGTGTAACTCAGGTGCGGCTCATTAAACAGTAAGACTCCCAAAGAAATCCTTTAAACGCCAGCATTAAATGCACAAAGCTGTAAGATCTTTAACGCTGATCAAGTAAAAATGAACCGATGCTTCAAGAACCAGATCTACCCCTTCTAATCCTTTAGCTTGAGCAACGGTTAAGCTTCTGCCAGAAAAAGGGGAGAGGGGGAATCAGAACTTAAAAAGGGGGGGAAATGAAATCCGATCATATGCAGACAGAAGCTTTTCAGACTCCAAATGTTCTTAAATCGCGACAAATTACAAGATTATTAATCGAAAACCGACAAATAGACAGACACAGAAACAAGAAATGCAAGAAGCTATGCAATAACCATTATTCTCTCAAACTTGGAATGAATCAAAGAAGTAACACGCTTGAGCCCAGCAGGTATTTCACCAAAGAAAGCACAATTAACACGATGCCAAATAGTAAGGACAGGTGGATCGAGACGAGACGAAGAGAACCAAAACAAGGAAGATAGATACAGGAAAGTCATCAACCAAGACTCCAAGTCCACCGTCCCCTCAAAGTCGCAGCGAAAATGAAAGGAAGGAGATTCAAAGATACTATTGAAGCCATAATTTCATACCTATTTTAAGTTTACACGTAGAGGAACCGCAAGTCCACAGGAAAAATCCCAGAATCTGCTAGAATATGCTCAAGACTCATCGTTTCTTCTCAACAAAGCTCAAAAATCCTCCAGTTCTATCCAAACCAAGCTCGATCGACACGGCGTTCCGAAATTGTCGAATCTAGAGCTAAAACCAAGCTCGATCGCCTCAAAAATCTGAATTTAAGCTACGAAGAACTTACTTTGTGTTCCTCAGATAATCGAATCGATCCAAGAAGATCAAAGGTCATCGATGTTTAAGCGATTAAGGAATTTTTGCAGCAAACGCGCTTGTCTGCTGTCGCAGCTAATGCTGCCTCTTTTTCAGTTCAGCTTTCCACGCAAATCAAGGTTCGTTTACCTCTCTCCAGTCTCTCTCCTCTCTTTTTTTTCTTGTCTAGGTTTTCTCTCTCGTGATCTTAAGCTCGACCAAGGGGTGCGTACTGCGCATCCCTGTCTCTCTCTCTGTCTCTCTTTGTCTCTCTCTCTCTCTCTCTCTGTGAGAAACAAAAACACCGATCCAAAGCGTGCCCAGTGCCCTGAAACCCCTACAAGCTCGCTCCCTCCCCACGCGCAAAAAGATATTCACCTCCTCTTCACATTTCACCCTTGCTTTTTCACCTAATCACCACATTGCCACTATTGCTTCCTCTACTGTCCTTTCTCGTCAACCAGACTGGTTGTTTTCCACGTGGCGTTGCTTATTTGGCCTATTACTCCGGTGGGGTCAGCCTCCGGCTCAGGTCCGAGTCTACTCGGGTGGGGTTCAGGTGTATGTATCTCTGACTTCATTCACGTTGGCACACATCAGTCTGGACCCACCTTTCGGACAACAGTAATGATTGAAGTCCCCCCTCCAGTCAAGTCCATCCACGTGTACAACCAGAACTGGTGGAAGACTGACGAGATTCTATGCCTGTGTCAGGACTCTGTTTCATATCCGAATTACCAAAAATACCCCCGATTCACTTGAGCAAATCTGGAAACTTCTATGGATAATGGAATAATAGATAATAATTTTAGGTAAGTTAAGAGGACATTATTGGTTCAATGATCTTGTTTGGGAACTTTCAACGAAACCTTCAAAAAGAGAATATATGATGTCATGCATTGTAATAGGTAAGGCTATTATGGTAATTTCGTTCTTAGTTGACCCAAAAGTAAGTTTAACCAGTAACCATCGTTTGTTCCGTTATGACGTCTGCAGCAGATTAATGGATGCAAACATTGTGAAATAGACGGCGATCGTTAGTTCAAGGGTGGGGGCGCATAAGAATCTTTCTAAATGGGGTTTTATTGACTGTCGGGGTTGGGGCAGGCAGAGGGGCTCGCCAGAAATATTCCGGCAGAAAAAAAATAATACTAGAAATGGGTAGCGTCTTTGGTTTCTTCCACTATCTCCTTTTATTACACACTACCACTGTAATTTTTTTTTATTTATTTACAACTAAGCTTTTTAATTTTTACTAAATTATAACTTGGGATGTTCGTTTGTATTGCTTATTTATTATGTGTTATTTCTTATTTAATTTAATGGAAAATTAATGTGGGGCCCACAGGATAAGGTTTTTCTAGAGGCAGATGGATGGCTTTTGTCCCCAGTCCTGGAGGAAAAGGGTCAGAGTGGGGGTGTAATAAGGACATAAGGTTAGGCAGCTTTCTTTCTTACCACTGTATTTCGTACACCCTCTTCACATGTGATCTGAAAAAAACCAATTTAAAAAGGATTCCGTAGAATGTGAATGGACACTAGACAGGACAGAGGACGTCTTCAACCAATCAGAGCGCTACACATTGCTCATAGTCGTTATTGAAAATTTGTTTTTAATAAATATTATAATTAATTAATAATTGATGGATATTATATATTTTAAAGAGCTATCATTGTCTTGCATATTTTTTACACTATAAAACATATTAGGGGAGAGGAGATGAATGACTGACTAATCTAGAGGTCCTGCATTGATGTGGGGTAATGAGAATGCGTGCAAGACATCAATATAGATGAAAATTTTATTTTGTGGGACATTTCTATATCTAGCAGGTGAAAGGCAAAATTCTTTTTCCTTATAAATATATATATATATAATAAAAATATATTTTGTCAAAGTATTATTCTAACTAAAATGGTAGGATTATAATAATTTTTTTATTATATTTTGGTTGCAACAATATTTTTTGCTTAAAAAACTCTATTTGCTTCTTTGTTATAAGGTGGGAAAAGGGTTGTTTTTATAAAAAAAAAAAAATTGCTAAAACATGGCATTGAAATTTAAAAGAAAAAAATATACTAAGAACAAATTTCCACGAAAACAAACTAGCTAGGGTTTCTTAAATTATTATAAAATAAGACTATTGACTATTAATGAAAACTGGACTATCATTGGAGGTGCTAGAGGATTATCTCTAGTTGTTTTTTTTTTTTTTTTTTTTTTTTTTTTTTTATTATTATTATTATCTTGCCCATTTGTTTCTCAAGGAATGTGGGATGGGAAAGTATTGAAAATAAATATCTCTTTTTTTTTTTTTTAGAAAGTAAATTTCACCTATAATTGGGTGGGACAGTAAAAAAAATAAAGTAGACGGATTTACTATTTTCCCACCCCTTCTACACTTGATTGACCTGTATTTGAGAGAGAAAGAGGATACATTGCTTCATCAATTTTATTTTTTATTTTTTTCTCTTTTTGGGAGTGGGTTTGAACTTTGAACCCTTCTTCATCAAATTGATTGAAGATATGTAAACACACAAAGATAGCAATTAAAAAAAAAATACGAGTTCTCAATTAAACAAAAAATAACACTCATACGACCATTGCAATGTGGATCATGGTTTAAGTAATAGCTATCGGAATGGTTAAATTGGCTTATACCATATTAGTGTAATGGTTTAGTCAAAAGGCTCGTTTAAAAAAAATATATATGTTTAAGAAAAGTGGAGGCAAAATAATTCGATGCTAGTCGAGCCTTATCGATATCTATGGAAGTTGATATTGATACCAATACTGATTACTTAAACGATGATATGGATATTGCGATTAAGAAGATTCCAATGAAAAATAGAGAGAAAAATAATAAAAAGAGATTTTTTTTTTTTTTTGGGTAAAGAGGGCATATTTATTATTATGAGAAGCAAACAGAACATTGATGAATTCCTTAAAGAAAAAAAAGAAAAAAAAAATAAAGGATAAAAATAAAGAATGAAGATTCTCATCAAACATGATTGAAACCACATAAACAAAATTTTTTTGTTCCAATACTAGGGATATACTTTGGGCCCATTTGATTTTGTTTCCATAAACAATTTTTTTCGTTTTTCTGTGCTCAACAATGAAAAAACACCCAAAAAACCGTTTGATTTTTCTATTTCGTTTCGCTTATTTTTTTTAACAGAAATATAATTTTATGCCTATTTCTGTGTATGGAAACAGAAATGGAGAAATAAGTTAGACTTGTTTTTCTGTTTCTAGAAACAAGTGGAAGTGACAAAAATTGTGAAAAACCCAATACTTCACTCGACCTACCCAAACCCCAATCCATTGTTGAAACTTTTTGTTATCTAGATGCGGTGATTCCAATCTGGTTGTGCGAAACTCACAGTTTCAGAATGCCTTCATCCTTTTGAATCTCATCTCCATGAAGCATACCTACAACTCCAACATCATGTCTTCAATCGTGAGTTGCATTCCTACAACATTGTGCCTTCACTCATGTATTGAACTCGAGTATACTATTGAAAACGTTTTGAGAAACAGAAAAATCAAACACCATTTTTGGGAATTTAAAAAATTGTTTCTTAGCACAGAAACGGAAAAAACCGTTTTTTGTTGTTTCTAGACATAGAAACAAGATAAACAAAATTAAACGATCCCTTTGGCTCCCCAACCAACCACTCCACATTGATAAAATGTATTTTGGTTGGCATATCATATCGAGAAAATAAATAATTAAGTTCACGTCTAGTTGAGCTATTAGTATTGGTGCTCAACTCATTCAAATGCTGTCCAATCTTTCATCTCACCAAAAGATTCATATAATTTAATAAATGGTTTGCTATTTTCTATACTACCATTCCCACTTATAATATATAATTGAAATTCTCAATCATATTGATAAATGACGTCGTTTAATCTTACGTAAATATATATATATATATATATATTATCTCCATCGCCTAATCCTAACACACGGAATCAATCAACATATCAATCTTATCACTTAAAAATTAGAGCTCACAATGAAGTTTTCTACCATAATACATTAAATAAAAAACAAAAAAATAAGAGAGAGAGAGAGAGAGAGAGAGGAAATTTGCAGAGCAAAAGGGAGCTCACACTCATTGAAATATACAAATGAGTTGCATACTTATTTTTCGTGACTTTTTTCCTATAACCCAAAAAAAAGAAGTGAAATTTCAATGGTAGTAAATTATTTAGGATTTTCTTAACTTCAAAAAAGATTAGCCTATCAAGTAATCAAACATGTATTCATATGAAAATATATATATATATATATATATATATCAAAGCACTTTCTCTTTGATTAAGCCCGCTATACGATTTCAAATGTTTACGAGTATAGGTGTATGGTTCATTTTTCAAACCATGATTTAGGGTTGAGATCTTCAAGGCTTAGGTACCAAAAACCCACTAAATGTTGAGGTTGAGAAGATGAGATGACAAATAAACCTTAAATAAATAGTTGATCCAAATAGATGTTTAAGATCATGAATGGGAGAATAAGACTATGTTTGATATGATTTTTTTTTTTTTTTTAAATGCATTCCAAGAATACACATCGAACATAGCAAAGATTCCTAATTGACTACAAAAATATGACAACAAGAGTATATAATATCAATGACTCTTTTCACCCAAAAAAAAAGACTCTAAATATCATTTACGAATTTCAATACAATGTAAAGAGCAAGGGAGGATTCTTTGAGTAGCTGACATAGAACAGTGCGTCAATGAGAAGCAATAAGACAAAATCATACATAGGAGTGCAACAATGTCATTTCATGTGAGGATGAAAGAGATTGACACAAAGGTGCCAGTGCGCCTTGTCCTGACAACTCGTAAAACCTTTTCTTGAGAGTAATTATTATAGTGGGAGAGGGCAGTGTGGCCCTTATATCAACGTAGGAGCCAATGGGAGCGCTTGAGGAAGCATAATAAAAATAAGGTTTCCAATTTTCATTTGGGGCAGGATTGATCATTTTCACCCCCTCTGTTTCTAGGCATAGGGACCACGCTACTTTTGAGGCTTTTTTCTTTTAATTATAATATAAAGGAAAATACCAGCCTACTACTAAGAAACACTTCATTGCATGGGAAAAAGGGAAATTAACCCCTTTTTTTTGGGTAATTAACCACCTAGACACAAATTAAGTTAATTAATTTGTAATTCAATATGTGTACTTAATTATGATATGTCAAATCCTTCTAGAAGAAGTCATGGGGATGCTGAGACAATTCCCATTTTAAGTCTCAAAGGTTTTTTTTTTTTTTTTTTTTTTTTTCTTTTTTTTGGGGTGGGGGGGGAGTGGGGAGTGGGGAGGTGGGAGGTGGGAGGTGGATTAAAATAGATTCAATTGGACATACTTTTGTTATAGTTTTATGTGCAGCCATGCTTGAGACCAATCCAGCCAGTTTATAAAGGTGTGATCTTTGAAATAAATGCTACATGAAACTCATGGATCCCATTCTTTAGTAATACCATTTAAGTTATGTAGGGAAACTTGTATCAGATTATTGAGAGAGCAAACCTCAGTGTCGCCTTCTTGATAAGAGAACTTTTAATCTATCACCTGTATGAAATATTCTTGATACCTGAAACAAAGATTGTTAGAACAATTGGTGGGCTGAGTCGTGTCACTTTACACTGTCCTTAAGACCGTAGATGCCCTCTATGGTACAACCGAAAATATTGCAAATCGACCTCCAAGATAAAACAGCCTGATGGATCCCCCAATAATCGTGCACTCGACTACTGGACCCCTTCGAATGCTATAGGGCTGTGCTCAAACTAAAAGCAAAACACTCACAAAATGGACATATAAATCCAACAAAAACTCAATAAATGAGAAAGTTTGTCAACACACACTTGAATTCCTCAAGTGACTTGTTCGTGTTTTACAAATGCTAAAGTTCCCTCTATTTATAAGACAAATGAGATGAGGAGTAAAAGAAAGAAATCAAAAGAGCTTTAAAAATAAGGAATAAATGAAACTTCAAGAGAAGAAATTAAGATCTCTTAAAACTAAATAAATACAACTCTCTTTAGGGACTACAAAAGAGAAGGCTACGTAATATCTTGTAGCAACTGAATATATTAAAAAGCCATATAAAAAAGACTTAAAGAGTTATGAAACTCCCCTTTAATTAAAACTAGTTTTAAAGTTATTTTGAATCTTAATTTGTTTTTTAAACTTGTATTAAAAACCAACAATTCCCCCATAAGATTCAAAATACTGATAAAAATATAAATACAAAAAAAATATAGTCTGACCACATTAGAATGGCAGGACACATCGTTGTAGATGTCTTTCAGAGTTGAATCTACACTAGATCTGATAAGCCACGCTACAGAGTACGGGTGAAGTCAGACTTCTTGAACCTTTCCTTATTGGTGTAACCGACTAACTTACCATCCATATCCTACCATCTGACGTCATAGTCACTCTTTTATATTTTGTGGATAATTTTAACCTTTGTCCCCATCTTAAAATCATGAATGTTTAGAGAATCTGCCCGTAAAATTCTCATCGGAGGTGGCCTCACCCTCTACATCCACTTTGGTCAGCCCACAGTATGCATCACAGTTAACATACCCCCATCTGACATGAACCTTGACCGATTAAGAATTTTATAAACTCATCCTCCTTGTCATTATGGTGAGTACTATCTTCCACATCTAATCCGGAATAGGAATATAACAGTACTAATAAAGTCATCTAGTGATTTCGTTTTTATCCTTTGAACCTAATCCCAGGGGTCTCCTATCACATAGATTAGGTGTCCATCACTTTAACTTATGACATGGGCCTCAAGCATATTCCTTTAGATGTCTCATGAATAACTTTGATGGATTGAGGCTTTGTAAGCATGTTTGCTACATTCCTTTCTGACTTTACAAAGTCGATAGCAATGGTACCATTATTTATATATTTCCTTACCAAGTTGTGTCTAAGGCATATATGTCTTTTCTTACCATTATACACTTTGCTTTTAGCCTTTTGTAATGGCTATCTGACTGTCACAATGTAGATATAAAGAAGGCACAGGCTTAGGCTATAATGGTATATTTGCTACTAGATTCCTTAGCCATTCAGTTTCAGATCCAACCTTTTTCAAAGCTATAAATTCAGCTTTCATGGTGGAACTTGTACCACAAGTTTGTTTAACCGATTTCCATGAAATTGCTCTGCCACCTAAAGTGATCACATAACCACTACTAGCCAATGTTTCATTTGAATCAGATATCCAGTTAGCATCACAATATCCTTCAAGCACAATAGAGTTACCACAAAAATGTAAACCATAATTCATAGCACCCTTTAAATAATTTAACAACCTTTCTAAGGCATCCCAATGTTCCATTCCTGAATTCTTAGTATGTTGGCTTAATTTTCCAATAGCAAGAGCTATATTAGGTCTTGTGCAATTCATTAAATAAGAGACAAAACCAATAATTTGGGAATATGCTTTTTGTAAAACTGATTCTCCCTTATTTCTTTGTATATGACTTCCGACAATTAAAGGTGTTTTTATGATTTTGCTATCAAAATAGCCATATTTCTTTAGTAGGTTTTCCATATAATGGGCTTGAGATAAAATTATTTCACATTCTTTTCTAATAATCTTGATTCCTAAAATCACATCAACCTCTCCCATATTTTTAGTATCAAAATGGGACATTAGAAAGGCCTTAGTAGATTTCACTAAATCAAGATTAGTGCCCCTAATTAACATATCATCAACATACAAAACAATAAAAACACTTTTGTTGTTATGGAACTTACTATAAACACACCAATCAAATCATTTACCTGAAAATCATTTGAAATTAAAATATTATCAAAAAATTTATACCATTGTTTAGGTGCTTGTTTTAAACCATATAATGATCACATAAGTTTGCAGACTTTATGCTCTTGTCCAGGAATGACACATCCTTCAAGTTGTTTGATATAGATTTCTTCCTCTAAATCTCCATTTAGAAATGTCGTCTTTACATCTATTTGATGTATGATAAACTTATAGATTGATGCAATAGCAATCAATAATCTTATGGTTACAATTCTAGCAACTAGAGAAAAAGTATCAAAGAAATCTATATCCTTCTTTTGCTTGAAACCTTTGGCCACTAATCTGACCTTAAACTTGTCAAGTGTACCATTAGGTTTTAGTTTCTTTTTAAATATCCAATTGGTATCTAGAACCTTAGTTCAAGGTGGAAGATCAACTAATTCTCAAGTGTGGTTAGCAATTATAGAGTCTAACTTGCTCTTGATTGCTTCTTTCCAGAATATAGCATCAGGAAATGTAATGGCATGTTGGTATGTAATAGGATAATCATTGACAAAATATGTAAATATACCATCACCTAAATTAGGCTATGTCCTTTGCCTTTTACTCTTTCTAAGTTGTTTTTCATCACTAGCTTCAACAAGACTTGGTATCAATAAGTCTTCAGTCGTCTTTTCAAGTGAATCATTATTATTGGCCAAATGTGTATTTAGACTTTGTAAATCTTTCCTCAAATGAAATATGTGCTCAAATAAATCAGCATCTCTAGATTCAATGATGGTATTTGCTTCAAAGATGCCATCTGTAGATTTAATTACGATGAATCTATATGTTGCACTATGTTGAGCATAGCCAATAAAGACACAGTCATAAGTTTTAGGTCATAACTTCTTTCTCTTGGGTTCAGGTAATCCCACTTTGGACAAACAACCCCAAACCTTTAGATATTTAAAGTTAGGTTTCCTACTATGCCATAACTCAAATGGTATAGAGCCAGTTTTCTTATGAGATATTTTGTTGAAGACATAACAAACTGATAATATGGCTTCCCCCCCCCCC
>NC_056569.1:21578442-21592322 GCF_013358625.1 Macadamia integrifolia
CCCCCCCCCCCCACAAATTCAGGGGTAATCCCGAACTTATAAGTATAGAGTTCATCATCTCTTTCAGAGATCTTTTTTTCCTTCTAGAAACTCCATTTGATTGAGGTTGATATGGAGCCATTGTCTCATGAATGATCTCATTATCTTCATAAAATTTTGATAGATATTGGGTATCATATTCTGTCCCTCTATCGGTTATAAGTCTTTTTATTTTTCTTTCCAACTAATTTTCAACCTCAACTTTATAGGTTATGAATGCTTATTCAGCTTCATCTTTGGTCCAAATAAGGTATACCTTAGTATACATGGAACAATCATCTATAAAAGTTAGAAAGTACCTCTTACCACCTCTTGACTCATGTAATTTGAAGTCACTTAAGTCACTGTGAACTAATCCCAATAGCTCACTTTTTTTTTTTATAGAAGCATGAGGCTTCCTAGTGAATTTTGCCTCAACACAAATGGGACATTTAAATGATGGAGGTTTTGGGTTACCATCTATAAGACCTGGTTTGCATAACTTCTTTATGTATGATGCATTGCAATGTCCTAATTTACCATGCCAAACATCATACGAATCAACCAAGTAAATAGAACTACCAGTTTCCTCATTAATAACATTGGCAACATTCAGTACAAATAACCCACATGAGTTATACTCTTTACCAACAAATATATTGTGTTTGGAGACAATAGTTTTATCAGCCTCAAATGATAACTTAAACCCTGCCTTGATGAGAAGAGCACTAGATACAAGATTCCGCCGAATGTTAGGCACATGCAACACATCCTTGAGAACAAGATTTTTTCCTGAAGTTAACTTCAATTGAACCTGCCCCTTATCATATACCAGAAATGACTGGGAATTTTCCATGTATACTTATTCACTTGATCCAACCGTTGAATAGTTGAAAAAGGCATTATGATCCCCACAGATGTGCTTGGTAGCACCTGTGTTTGTGATCCATTATTTTGGTTTTTCAACTAGGTTTACCTCGGTCACCATGGCAGTGAAGGCATCTGCCTCAATGAGGTTGACTTTAGTTTTGTTCTTCCTTTTCGGCATTCTTTCTTGTGGTGCCCGAGTTTGTCACATACGAAACAATTTTCCTTTTTTTTTTTATTAAAGGAAGTCCACTTCTTGGTCTTTGGACCTTTTTGAAATTGTTCTTGTTTTTCCGATTCAACCAAATTCACTTTAGATTGAAATTCCTTAGCCTTTTGGTTGTCCCTTTCCCGGTTCTTCTCTTCAATTTTAATTCGGACTAAGATCTGATCAAGGGTCCAGTCCTTCCTTTTGTGCTTCATATTCATTTTGAAGTCACTCAAGGATGATGGTAATTTCTCCAATAGAGAACCAACAATAAAATCCTCTGGCAATACTATCCCTTCATTGGCCAATTTTACCACTAAGATTTGGAATTCATCAACTTGGGCAGATATGTTCTTGTCATCATTTATCACAAATTCTAAATAATTTACGACAATATATTTTTTGTTTCCAATATCTTCTAGGGTATACTTTTTATCCAATGCAGTCCAAATAGACTGAGCCAAATCATAGGATGCATAGACATGGTAAAGTTCATTGGATAAAGAATTCAGAAGGCAATTTTTGCACTGATAATCCACTTGGATCCATGCTTGCCTATAATCTTTGAGAATAGGATCATCACTTTCAACAGGTAAAGGTGAGGTCAAAGCAATAACACATTTAATTGTTCTAGTGCAAACAACAATCTCTGTTTCCACCTCTTGTAATTTGAACCATTAAATGGTTCAACTTTGTCAACGTCATAAATGATCATCAGTTCTCTATTGCCAACACAATATTATTAGTCATATCAAATATTTGGTCTCTCAATAAACTGAATCTACGGTCTTCAGAATTGTAGGGAAACTTGTGTCAGATTATTGAGAAAGCAAACCTCAGTGTCGCCTTCTTGATAAGAGAACTTTTAATCTATCACCTGTATGAAATATTCCTGATACTTTAAACAAAGATTGTTAGAAAAATTGGTGGGCTAAGTCATGTCACTTGACATTGTCCTTAAGACCATAGATGCCCCATGTGGTGCAACCGAAAATATTACAAATCGGCCTCTAAGATAAAACAACCCGATGGCTCCCTCAGTAATCGTGCACTCAACTACTGGACCTTTTCGAATGTTATAGGGTTGTGCTCAGACTAAAAACAAAATACTCACAAAATGGACATATAAATCCAACAAAAACTCAAGAAATGATAAAGCTTGACAACACACACTTGAATTCCTCAAGTGACTTGTTCGTGTTTTACAAATGCTAAAGCTCCCCCTATTTATAAGACAAATGAGATGAGGAGTAAAAGAAAGAAATCAAAAGAGCTTTAAAATAAGGAATAAATGAAATTTAAAGAGAAAAAATTAAGATCTCCTAAAACTAAATAAATATAACTCTCTTTAGGGGCTACAAAAGAGAAGGCTAAGTAACATCTTGTAGCAACTGAACATATTAAGAAGCCATATAAAAGAGACTTAAAGAGTTATGAAACTCCCCTTTAATTAAGACTAGTTTTGAAGTTATTTTGGATCTTAATTTGTTTTTAAAACTTGTATTAAAAACCAACAAGTTATATGTTAAAGAACTTGTGAAACAGGTAAGAGTACATTAAATGCAGATCATACAAAGATGAATGTTTAACATTAATTTTAGTTTAATAATCCATGTTAAACTTGCTCTCTTTACCTTGTCCTTGTATTTCCATGATCAATATCTCATTTGAGTAATGTCTTAAAAGGTAGAATAAACTTAACGAACAGATTATCATTTGGGAACACTAAAAATATTGAAAGTTTGACAATTTTTAAGAAACAAAGGTGGCATATATTTTCCATGGCCCAAATAATGTCATAAAATAACAAACTTTATTCAATTTCAAACATTTTGTTTGTGACACATGATGAAATAAGATAATTAACAATATATCACATATCCAACAAGTCTATAAAGGTGTGATCTATGAAATATCTACTACAATGGACCCCATTCTTTACTAATAATGGATATATCTTGTTAAGATATTTTTAATTTTAAATGCAAATTATACAAAGACCAAATCTTAACGCTAACTTTAGTTTAATAACCCATATAAACTTTGCTCCATTTACCTTGTCCTATTTCCCAAGGTCAATATCTTATTAGAGCTTTTGAAAAGAAAAATCCATTGGAGTAGTGTGTCAAAAGTGTGTTAAAAGTAACATGTTAAATATTTGAAGTGAATTATCATTTTGGAACACTTAAAAAAACTAAAAGTTGATCATTTTAAGGAACAAAGGTGGTATATATTTCTCATGGTCCAAGTGAGTTCATAAAAATATAATTTTTTTATTCAATTTCAAACAATTTTATTATGACACATGGTGAAATTTGATTTAATTAAAAATTATACATGAATATAAGAAATGTTTATATAAACAATATAAAACTAATCCAACAAGCCTATAGACTATGATCTTTAAAATATCTGCCTCAAGAAAATGACGGATTCCATTATTTAGTAATAATTGATTTGTTTTTTAGATATATATTTTAACAAACTTGTGGAATAAGTATGTGTTCATTAAATGCAAACCATATAAAGACCAATGCTTAATTAACATTAATTTTAGTTTAATAACCCATATTAACCTTGCTCTATATGCCTTGTCCTTGTACTTTCCATGGGCAATATCTTGTTAGTGTGCTATATGGGATAATAAAATGGAAGTATTAAATGCTGGAAGTGGATAATCATTTTGGAACACTTAAAGAACTCGAAGTTGACAAATTCTAAGTAAGAAAGGTGGTATCTAATTTATTACCAAAAACAAAAAATTGATATATAATTTCTGTGACCCAAACAAGTTCATAAAATATCAATTTTCATTCAATTTCACACGTTTTGGATGACATGATAAGATTTGATTTAACTGAAAACTAAAACATGAATAAAAGGTAAATAAACTAAGGGAAAAGGTCGGGAACACTAGAGTTGTGCCTAATACTATGTCTATCTCTCTCCTGTTAGGATTTTTATGTGGGCTTAGTTGATATCGATTGACCTATTGGGCCCAAACAATTATAGACACACTCTAATTAGTAAACTTCTAACCCTTTCTAAACATTATGGGGTTGTTCATGTAATTCTATGGAGTAGAATCCCTAACATCTCCCCCTGCCCCTCCGATCTCAGACCCCCATTGATTGAGCTTCTAGATCTCGACATTCTCAACCTCCTCCCATTAAAATATATTGCAAGATTTGAGTGCAACACAATAACGTGTGCGAGATAAATGGCTTCTTTTGTAAAAATGTTTTTCCTCCATTGTAAGGGTGTGAACTGAAACAAAACCGAGGACAACATCAGTTCTGAAAATCGATACTCAAATCAATCCTACTCATTTTGGTTATTATGGTTCAGTCTTGTTCCTATACTTGGTTCATATACTATAATATAGTAGTATTATAAAATATTAATATAGCACACTCTAATATATTATAATTATAAAATTATCATAAAAAAATAATTATAAAATATAATAATATTATATTATATAATCCCAATTCAATTCGGACAGATGGTTCTTATGCTAGAACCAGAACCTTACCGAATTTATTTGGTCCGATTTCAGTTTCAGTTCTGTTTCCAATTTCACACCCTTACTCCATTGCGACTGGGGCACAACCTGGCAGGGCTAGACTATGTTTTAAAAACTTAAGCTCAGACCGGGATTCCCTGGCTCAGCTTAGGCACAGCCCAGAAAACTCAACCTAAGCCCGACCATACTGGGCTCAGGGTGGGTTGGGCTTGGCCTTTTTTTATAATTAAGTTTTCATGATGTAATTTTTATACATATTGATAGAAAAAAGGGAGAGGGATTTTATGATGTCAATGTGCAATTTCCCATCAACGAGGGAGGGGTTGGGACACAAAATAATGCAAGTAATGGGGTTTTAACGAGGACATAAAGTGAGGGGCAAGGACTTAGGTGATGGTATCCGATCGGTGGATATCGGTCAATTTTACCTCTATTTTTTATGAAGGTACTAATTTTTTAGTATTTATCTCTGAAACGATCTGGATACCCAATCGGGATCGATCAGAGATCGGGGATCAATCTTAGCCAATACTGATCCGATACGGCCAATCCCAAACCGATACTTGAAACCATGGTGAGGGGTCCGTAGGGATGTGAGAGAGCTTGCATAGGAATCTGCGCATCGTGACAATCTTTTTTCCCATTATAAGAAAATATTTCTTCCCTGGATATGTATATACTTAATATTAAATCGTTGACGTATCATGTTGGGCTTTACCAAATCCCTCAAGCCAGGGCTGAAAAGTCCAAACCCTAGCCTAGTCCGTGGCTAAAAAGTGCAGTCCTGAAATTTTTGAGAAGCCTTGGGCGGGCACGGGCTTGCCGGGGGCAAACTTGCCCTCCCTAGTTTTCGCCCAACCCTAGCTATGTGATAAAGCAACTAACCATAACCTAGTCCATGGACCAGTCATGCTAAATCCTAGGAAGCCCAAATACTAGACTAGAGTCAGTGGAACAAAAAAAAAAAAAAAAAAAAAGCCCCATCACTCAGCCCATCATGTTGGCATCTAGGGCTTGCATGATAACACTTGTGTTTTAGGGTTATATTTGGATTTTGATATTTCTATTTTTTGGGTCAAATTTCTGGATAAAAAAAAGGTTTTTGTTAACACATAATTGTTACTTCCGAGAATCTGTATGAGGTTGAGCGCCAATCCTGCACGAGAGGCCCGGAGGTGGCTCCGGGATTAGCCCTCTGACGCCCAAGTTAGAGACTCGCAGAACAGTGTTTTCAAGAGTAATAGTGTGAACGTATTGACTTATCTATTCTGTCTTTTAGGGTTCCTTCTTATAGGATTACCCCTTTTCTGAGTCCTACTGGGATTCCTACCCTTGTGGGGAATATCTTTATCCAGGTATTTCCTCCTCCTCATGTAGTTAGAGTCCTCGCGCTTCTCTATCAGTTGAGGGAACTCCAGTCTCCCCCTCCTTCTGATCTCCAGAGTCATGGTTATAGTGGGTATCCCTTGGTTGGGCACCACGTGTCCTTCCCTTGGATGCCACGTGTTCTTGCTTCATTGGGTGATTAATTTGAGCATATCAGTAGCCCCCTTACTCCCACTAGGAGGGTCTCCTAGTGGGAGTAACTACGTCTTCCCTCCTTTTCCTTCTCTTTTATATGCTCTTTCGGTCTTTTTCCTTCGGCTTTGGCCTTTGTCTTGTCTGAGACAAAGACCTTCGGTCGGGTCTGTTCGGCCTTAGCCTAAGCCCCCAGCCAAGGTGTGGGCCTTCAGTCAGGTCTGCTCGGCCTTGGCCTGAGCCCCCAACCAAGGACTTGACCATTGGTCAGGTCTACTCGGCCTTGGCCTGAGCCCCCAACTGAGGAGTGGACCTTCGATCAGGTCTGCTCGGCCTTAGCCTGAGCACCCAACCGAGGTGTGGACCTTCGGTCAGGTCTGCTCAACCTTGGCCTAAGCCCCCAACCAAGGTGTGGATCTTCTGTCGGGTCTACTTGGCCTTAACCTGAGCCAACAACCGAGGTTTGGACCTTTAGTCAGGTCTGCTCGGCCTTGGCCTGAGCCCCCAACCGAGGTGTGGACCTTCGATCAGGTATGCTTGGCTTGGCCTGAGCCCCAACCAATGTGTGGACCTTCGGCCTTGGCCTAAGCCCCCAACTGAGGTGTGGATCTTCTGTCAGGTCTGCTCGGCCTTGGCCTGAGCACCCAACCGAAGAGTGAACCTTCGGTTAGGTCTGCTCGGCTTTGGCTTGAGCCCCCAAACCTAGGAGTGGATCTTCGGTCAAGTTTGTTCGGCCTTGGCTTGAGCCCTCAACTTAGGTGTGGACCTTCGGTCAGGTATGCTTGGCCTTGGCCTGAGCCCTAACCGAGGTGTGGACCTTCGGCTAGGTCTGCTTGGCCTTGACCTAAGCCCCAACCGAGGTGTGGACCTTCGACCAGGTCTGCTTGGCCTTAGCTTGAGCACCCAACCGACGTGTGTACCTTTGGTCAGGTTTGCTTGACCTTGGCTTAAGCCCCTAACCGAGGTATAGGATCCGAGGCTTGGTACTTCGCTCGTGTGCTTTGCTCGAGTGTACTTCAGGAATCTTGCACCGATGACGTGTACTGCAATTAATGAGGCTGGGGAGTCGTATCGCCGCCCCTTTGCCTACAAATAGTGCCCATTTCTCTCATTTTGTCATCTTCTCCTCATTTCTCAGACCTTTTGTCCTTCATCCTTAACCTTCCTCTGATCTTCTGTTCGGCCACAGTGATTTCAGAAGTAAGTCCATGTCTAGCTCTTTAGGTAGTGGCCCTAGCCGTTGAGGTTTTTCCCTCGGTTTCAGCAAGGGGGATTTGGGCTGGTATTACTTTAGCCCTAGGAAGGATCTCTGACTACTGAACCGATACCCGACATCTATCCATGGGTGGAAGCTCAAATATTTTTTTACGAGGGTGCCCTTTTCTAACTGTATTGATCTCTTTCAGGCTCAGAACCAAGTGGGTCAACTGACTATCCGAGCCGAGGCCCTAGTTCGGGACCTTAAGGAGTCCGAGCGTGAGAAGTTGACCCTCGAAAACGAGCGTACAGTCCTCCTGGAAAAGGTGGAGCATCTAGAGGCCGACCTCCTTCGCACCCAGTAAGAGTGCGACAGGAAGTTTAAGGAGCTGGAGGCGCAAATGGTCGTAAAGCTGAAGGAAGCCAAAGCCCCAACCATCAAAAGCTATAAGGCTTCTGAGGACTTTCGGCAGGTGGTCAAGTGTGCCATTGCCCCTGGGTTTATCATAGGCGCTACCGACGTTTGAGACTGGATCCTCGAGCATCACCCTGAGATATCTTTTGAAGGGAGCAGCCTCATCTTCGAGGAAGAGGAAGTCGATGCAGCTCCAACCGCCACTGAGGTCTCAGACGACGAGGAGAGTGGCAGTGAGGGAGAGGGGGTCTAGCTGTCTCGTGAGGTCTCTCCGACTCTTGGGCGTGGCGACTCTGATTGAGATGTCACTAACCCTGCCGAGGACGAGGCCACCCTTCCAACAGATGCTCCATGAGGCACTTCTTTGGTGTTCTTTTCGGCCTTCGGGCCTACTTATGTAGTTTGGTGGCCTTAGGCCCTTCTTTGTTTTTTTTTTGTCTTTGTAACTTTGGCCTTTGGGCCTTTTTTGTAACTTCGACCTTCAGACCTTTATGAGTGAACTTATGGATCTTCCTACTTTTCGTATTGTCTTCGTTCTTTTTTTCTTTCTTGCATTCCCAATGTTTAGTCTCGAATCCGTAGGACCGCCAATGGGGCCTTTGGCCCGTAGATAAGGATGAAGGCTGAAGCTTTTTTGCCAATTTTTCCCAAGTATAATGTGCGCTTCGGGCTATCTGAAGCACAGAGGATGCCCTAGTATGTTTCTTGGTCTGATGAAAGCCAAAGCTCCTTCATAACTAGAATTTCACCAAGTGTCAGGTTTCCACTCGGTTCCAGCGGAAGATATTTCCTTCACGTCCGAAGGTTAAGGGATGCAACTAATGTGGAGACTTTCGATCAGGTTATCTTGGCTTTGGCCTGAGCCCCCAATCCAAGGGAAAGACCATGAACTTTATCTTGGACCTTCGGTCGGGTCTACTCACCCTTGGCCTGAGCACCCAATCGAGGTTTGCCTTTTTTAACTATAACTATTACCCATAATCGATTGTCATAAACAACTTATATATAAAAAATCCTCCAAAATGCTCAGGGATGGAACACTACAAACTGAAAGTGTTTAAAAATCAGCAAATATTAAGTGTAAAAAAAAAAAATGACTAAGTAACAAAACGACTAAGTAAATATGTAAATGTGCACGCCCTTGCTACTGATAGAATTTTCTCAAGTTCTTCGAGTTCCATGATCGAGGTACTCTTTCTCCCCCCGTAGTTTTCAGGTGATAGAACTCTAGTCGTATTATCTTGGTGACTCTAAAAGGCCCTTCCCAATTTGGAACTAACTTTCCTTAATGCTTCAGGTCCGATACCTCCGCCCTTCTTAGGACGAGGTCACCCATTATGAACACGTTCCTTCAGATTTTTGAATTGTAATACCTCGTAACCTTCTATTGGGTGGCTGTGATCCTTTCCTGTGAGGCTACTCGTATTTCATTCAGGAGGTCCAGATTAGCTTGAAGCCCTTAGTCGTTTTCTTCTTCATTGTAGTACTAAACTCGATGGGTTGTGGCTCCTACCTCAACTGGGAGCACAACTTCAGTGTTGTAAGTTAAATTGAAGGGTGTTTCTCCTGTGGCTCATCTTTCAGTTGTGCAGTAGGCCCAAAGGATGCCATGTAGCTCATCTGCCATAGCCCCTTGGCATCATCCAGTCTTTTCTTTATTCCTTTGAGCAATGTACGATTGGTTACCTCCGTCAATCCATCGGTCAATGGATAACCGACGGACGTTTTCCTGTGATCAATACCGAGGGTATCACAAAACAAACCAAAAGTTGGGTTGGTGGATTGAGTTCAATTGTTGGTCACTATCACCCAGGGGATCCCGAATCGATAGACCACCACCCTCTAAAAAAAGTCTCTTATATTCTTCTCTGATATAGTTACCAGTGCTTCAGCTTCTGCCCACTTTGTAAAGTAGTCTACTGTCACCACAACAAACTTTCTTTACCTCGTGACTAGTGAAAACAGACCCAGGATGTCCATTCCCCACATGACAAATGGTATCGGGCTTGACAGGGAGGAAAGCTCAGTGGCATGCTGCCATGGGACAGGGACGAACATTTGACACTTTACACACTTCCTCACGAACTCCTCCGCATCTTTCCTGATGGTCAGCCAAAATAGGCCCTGCCTCAGCACTTTGTGGGCTAAGGCCCGGGCTCCCAGATGTTGACCACATATTCCTTCATGCACCTCTCAGAGAGCATATTCGGCATCGACAGGGTCTAAGAACTTTAGATATGGTGTGGTGAACCCTATCTTGTACAACGTCTCATCCTTCAATAGGAACCGTGTTGACCTCATTTGTACCTTCCTCGCTTCGTCTCAATCCTCAGGGAGCACTCTTTTCTTCAAGTACTTGATTATGGGATCCATCCAGCTATGGTCGTTCTTACTAACGGGTAACACCTCTTGGGCACTTTTGGTGCTTGGTTGAGGTAATACTTCGAAATATACCGAACGTCCGAGGTCTATGAAGTCAGAGGTGGCCAATTGTGACAATGCATCTACACTGGCATTCTCCACCCGCGGTACCTACTTTACCTCACCCCTTGAAGGCTACCACTTTCTCTTGCACCTTCTTCAGGTATTCGGCCATCCTTTGTTCCTTTGCTTCACAATCTCTATTCACTTGTCGCACCACGAGTTACGAGTCACTGTGCACCAACTCTTGTGCCATCAAAGCCCATGCCAGATTAATTTTGGCTATCAGTGCTTCGTATTCAACTTCATTATTGGAGGCATTGAAGTCGAACTACGAGGCATATTCAATTTTGAATCCTTCGGGACTAATTATTATGATCCCCACGTCACTTCCCGTTCTGTTGGATGCACCATCCACATACAATGTCCAAGCCTTCGACTCCCGAGCCTTGACAAGCTCTTAGGGTTCGTCTGGGAGTGTTGTCTCGGCTATGAAGTCCGCTAGGGCCTGTGCTTTTATTACGGTCCTCGGTTTGTATTGGATGTTAAATTCTCCTAACTCTATGGCCCAGTTTACCAATCGATCGGACATATCTGGCCTCTGCGGTATCTTCTTCAGGGGTTGGTCTGTGAGCACACTTACCGTGTGTGATTAAAAATAGGGCCTTAGCTTTCCTACCACTATCATAAGGGCGTATGCCACTTTCTCCATCTTCCTGTATCTTGTTTCTGCATCCAAAAGGGTTTGGCTAACATAGTATATTGACCGTTGTTGTCTTCCTTCTTCCTTTATTGATACCACACTTACCGCCACTACCGATACATCCAGGTATAACTGCAAGGTATCCCCAGTGCTTTGCTTCGTCAGTAGCAAGGGCATCGCTAAGTACCCTTCAGCTGCTCGAAGGATTTCTCGCACTCCTTCGTCCACTCAAACTTTTTAGATCCCTTCAGGGTTCTAAAGAATGGAAGGCACTTGTCAGCTGACTGAGACATGAACCATCCCAAGACAATGACTTTGCCTATCAGTTCTTGGACTTGCTTCACATTCTGCAGGGACTTCATATCTCGGATGGCCTGTATTTTCATCAGGTTAGCTTTGATCCCCTTTCTGAGACGATAAAGCTAAGGACCTGTTTCGATTCTACTCCGAATGCGCACTTTGTTAGGTTCAGCTTCATGCCGTATTGCCTCAGTACTTGGAATGCCTGCTTTAAGTCTCAGATATGGTGTTATGCCTTCAGGATTTTCATAAGCATGTCATCCACGTACACCTCCATGGTTTTGCCGATCATCCCCTTGAAGATCTTGTTCACTAACCTTTTGTAAGTGGTCCCTGCGTTTTTTTACTCCGAAGGGCATCACTTCATAATAATACAGCCCCCCTTGGTTACAAAGGATGCCTTCGGGACATCGGCCTCACACATCTTGATATGATTGTACTCTGAGTATGCGTCCATAAAGCTCAACGCCTCGTGTCGTGAAGTGGTGTGATGAGCAGGTCTATCTTTGGAAGGGGGTAGTTGTCCTTTGGGTAGGCCTTTGTTTAAATTTTTGAAGTCGATGCATATCCTCCATTTCCCATTTACCTTCGGGACCATCATCACATTCGATATCCATTCAGGGTATCGGATTTCGCAGATGAACTTGGCCTTTAGCAAATTCTCTACCTCTTCATCTTCTGTTGCCTCTCAGGGGTGAAGGTCCTCTTCTTCTACTGTACCGGCTTCTTAGTCGGGTCAACACTCAGACGATGCTCTATTACCTCTTGGGCTATTCCAGGCATGTTCGAGGCTGACCAGGCGAAGATTTCAGAATTATCTTGGAGGAATGAGATGAGCTTTTCTCATTATTGCCTTGGCATTAAGGCCCCAACTTGGAATTGACAAGTGTTATCCCCTTCTTCAACTTCGACTTGGATCAACTCCTCAGTTGGTTCCTCCCTTTGATAGTTGGTGTCATCACGCAGATCTTCTATCGGGAGCGCCTCGCCTGTCCTTTCTTTTCCCCATAAGGTTATAGCATAGCACTTTTGATATGCTTCTTGATCACCTCGGCTTTTGCCGACCCCATTTTTTGTTGGGAACTTCATCTTAAGGTGTGGTGTGGAGATGACAACTTTTAGCATATTCAAGCCGACTCTTCCCAGGATGGCATTATACGTCGAAATGATGTCTATTACCAGGAAGTTTATCATAACTATCATCTGGCGGTCTCCTATGCTGGCTCTTACTGGTAATTTGACTGATCCTTCTACCTTGACCGGGGCACCTGAGAACCCTTGCAACGGGTGTTCAATCTTCTTCAACGTTTCTTTGTCTAGGCCCATCTTCATGAAAGCTTCAAGGAATAGGATATCAGCTGAACTGCCGTTATCCACTAAAATCCTTTTTACTCTGTAGTCAGCTAGGGTTATAGTGATTGCCAGGGCATCATTATGTGGCATCTGCACCCTGTCCAGATCATCATCAGAGAAGGAGATAATTGTCCCTGTCTTGGCCTTCTTGTTTGACCATTTGGCCACATGTACGCTCCTCGCATAGGCCTTTGCTTTCCTGGACGAGATGGAACTTTCTCTAGCTGCCAAGCCTCCGCTTATAGTGGCTATGACCCTGGTTGGGCTTTTATGATCATCCTGGGGGAGACGATCAACTTCCTTGGGGGTCCGGTCCCTTTGTCATTCCTGGTTTCCTCTGTGGGCTAGCCCCCTTCTTTCACGGTGGCCTTTGTCGTCCCTTTGGTGGTTGTCCCTTAAGTCATTACCATCTTGGGCGTCTTCCTTTTCGCAATCTACAAATCGGCCCAGTTATCCTCTTTGGATCATTCCTTTTATTTCTCCCTTTAGGTACCAACAATCTTCGGTGTCATGGCCGTGG
This sequence comes from Macadamia integrifolia, assembly GCF_013358625.1. NCBI lineage: Eukaryota > Viridiplantae > Streptophyta > Magnoliopsida > Proteales > Proteaceae > Macadamia > Macadamia integrifolia. The sequence continues at coordinate 21,591,489 of NC_056569.1, forward strand.
TCCCTGTGGAAATGGCAATATTTGTCCATATTGTGTCTCTCAGGATGTCATCCCATCTTCCCAAGCCACTTTATAGCTCTGGCATCTGGGGAGTCTTTTATTTGCATTAGCACGTCCGTCCTCCAGTTTAGGGGTGCATACCTTTCAAACTTCTTCGACGGGCTCGGTGCCTGGTCACGTTCAAACTTTCGTCTCTTGCTCTCCGAAGGCTTATCATCACCTCTTGAGGTCCTTTTCCTCCTTGCCTTCCCTTCAGCTTCTTCGTTAGCCTGAAGGGTTTCCTCCATCTGAATGTACTTATCGCACCGAGCCCTCAACTCAGCTAAGTTCCTTGGTGTATGCTTCACCAGAGACCTTTTTAGCTCTTTGTCTTTGATGCCTCCCAACAGGGCCGTAAACCCTTCTTTCAAGTTCAAACCTCTAATCGTGATCTTTTCTTGCTGGAAGCGCTTCATATAATTTCGCAGTGACTCCCCTTCATATTGTTTGATATTGGTCAGGTTCAATGTGGTCTTTTGAAGGGGTTGGCTGCTGGAAAATCCCTTCATGAAGAAGTAACTCAAATCACTGAAGCTGTGAATTGATTTCGTCGACAGGCGGTTGTACTATGGCCTTGCCACTCCTCTGAATGTCAAAGGTAAGGCACGACACATGATGTTTTTTGAGACCCGGTGGAACTATATTGCGACCTTGAAGCCTTCCAGATGATCGACGGGGTCCCCAGACCCATCGTACGTGTCTTACTTGGGCAGACGAAACCCAACAGAGAGTGGATCCCTTATGACCTCATCAGCTAGAGCTGTGTCATTAGTGAGGTCCGGATTGCGAGTGCCT
>NC_056569.1:21592342-21592555 GCF_013358625.1 Macadamia integrifolia
CGAGGATTCCGACCAGATCTTATAGACCCTGAGCTACTTTGGTCCTCGTCTTGAACTGGCTCTGGCTGGACATGGGAGCCTCGTGCTGCTCCATTGGTCTTTTGAGAGACGACCTCGGAGACCTCCTTCATTGTCTCAGCCATTTGGTCATACTTCTTTTGAAGGGCGTCAAACTGCTCCTTAGTCATATATTCCTGCGCCCTAGGAGGGGGT
>NC_056569.1:21592575-21649432 GCF_013358625.1 Macadamia integrifolia
TGATAGAAAAAAGGGAGAGGGATTTTATGATGTCAATGTGCAATTTCCCATCAACGAGGGAGGGGTTGGGACACAAAATAATGCAAGTAATGGGGTTTTAATGAGGACATAAAGTGAGGGGCAAGGACTTAGGTGATGGTATTGGATCGGTGGATATCGGTCAATTTTACCTCTATTTTTTATGAAGGTACTAATTTTTTAGTATTTATCTCTGAAACAATCTGGATACCCAATCGGGATCGATCAGAGATCGGGGATCAATCTTAGCCAATACTGATCCAATACGGCCAATCCCAAACCGATACTTGAAACCATGGTGAGGGGTCCATAGGGATGTGAGAGAGCTTGCATAGGAATCTGCGCATCGTGACAATCTTTTTTCCCATTATAAGAAAATATTTCTTCCCTGGATATGTATATACTTAATATTAAATCGTTGACGTATCATGTTGGGCTTTACCAAATCCCTCAAGCCAGGGCTGAAAAGTCCAAACCCTAGCCTAGTCCGTGGCTAAAAAGTGCAGTCCTTAAATTTTCGAGAAGCCTTGGGCGGGCACGGGCTTGCCGGGGGCAAACTTGCCCTCCCTAGTTTTCGCCCAACCCTAGCTATGCGATAAAGCAACTAACCATAACCTAGTCCATGGACCAGTCATGCTAAATCCTAGGAAGCCCAAATACTAGACTAGAGTCAGTGGAACAAAAAAAAAAAAAGCCCCATCACTCAGCCCATCCTGTTGGCATCTAGGGCTTGCATGATAACACTTGTGTTTTAGGGCTATATTTGGATTTTGATATTTCTATTTTTTGGGTCAAATTTCTGGATAAAAAAAAACGTTTTTGTTAACACATAATTGTTACTTCCGAGAATCTGTATGAGGTTGAGTGCCAATCCTGCACGAGCACAGAAGGCAGAGAGGCCCGAAGGTGGCTCCAGGATTAGCCCTCTGACGCCCAAGTTAGAGACTTGCAGAACAGTGTTTTCAAGAGTAATAGTGTGAACGTATTGACTTATCTGTTCTGTCTTTTAGGGTTCCTTCTTATAGGATTACCCCTTTTCTGAGTCCTACTGGGATTCCTACCCTCGTGGGGAATATTCTTTATCCAGGTATCTCCTCCTCCTCATGTAGTTAGAGTCCTCGCGCTTCTCTATCAGTTGAGGGAACTCCAGTCTCCCCCTCCTTCTGATCTCCAGAGTCATGGTTATAGTGGGTATCCCTTGGTTGGGCACCACGTGTCCTTCCCTTGGATGCCACTTGTTCTTGCTTCACTGGGTGACTAATTTGAGCGTATCAATAATAATTTTTATTTTTGAATCAAAATATAAATAGAAACACATTTGTTATGCAATTAGTTTTTGTTTATAAAACTTATATGATTTTACAAACATGTCATTTTTTTTTTTTGGGTAGAATTACAAACATGTCATTGAATACCCAAAACTTTGGTGGTGATAGTGGTGGTGGTGATTGTAAAGATGGTGTTCAAGATAATAGTGGAAGTGGTGGTGGTTGAAATTGTAATGGAGATGTTTTATTTTTAATATGAAATTATTACCTTGTCCCATCAAATTAACCATGTGTTCATTAAAGAGCAAACTCCTCCACCCCTTAATTATTTCCGGAACATAGAAGTTCCAAATTAAAACTTCTTTTTCCTTAGTTCTGAATAACATTTTTGTCTCCGTTCATGCTTTTGGGGGGGTGTGGGAAACCATCAGAAACAAATTGATTTCTATTCATTTTTGTTCATAACAAAAAACTGAGAAATAGAGGAACAATAATGATATTGTGCAAAGCCTAAGAAACCTAATATAATGAAAAAAGAATCCTACCCACTTGCATGTCTCTCGCCTCTAGCCTCTAGCCTCTAGCCTCTAGCCTCTACATCAAGTGATATCCGTGCAAATGGACAAGATTCTCTTGCATATTTTAAGGAAAATGAGCTCTCCCTGACCATGTGGAACTTGAGCCCCACATAAAGTAAAAATCCTATCCATATTAATATCCTGCGTGCACTCACATTGGTCCTTCACTAGTGCAGAGCCTTTTGTTGTAATTGACATTGCTAGTCGTCAGATCATAATCTATTAACGGACCTTGTAGTGGCTGAAATCCGTAAACTCATCTTGTACGTATTCAATTTTAGAATAGTGCACGCCTCCGAGAGTGAGGTTAGAGCACGAGAACTGAGAAGCGCTTAAGAAATAAGAAATGAAAATAGCTTCTCGAAATCAAGGCCACTTGTTGTCAAGTGTCACTCCTCAGTCTGAACCACTGTTAGTTAAAACGCGTTTAAAACGCGTTCGCATTTTTTTGCCGTTTAAAACGCGTTCGCGTTTTTTTGCCGTTTAAAACGCGTTTTGCCGTATGCTTCCATACAATACGGAAAAAAACGGAAACGGCAAAAGAATCCGTTTAAAACGCGTTTAAAACGGCCGTTTTTTAAGGGTAAAATAGGAATTTTGTAAAAAAAATTAATTTAAAAAAAAAAAAAACCCTATTAGTAAAAGTGAAGAATGAAGACAATATGGTACTTGGTTTTTTATTTTTAACTCCATACTATTTATAGGAAAAAAATCTCATCTTCTTATAGTCCAATGAGTAAAGAGAAGCTAAAGCTAACAACATCTCATTTTATTGTAGCCCATTGGACTATTTTATGTTGGGACTCCTAGAGCTTTTAGAATATTAGATGCATGTATACAGGTAATAATCTCTCAAATTGCATGAGTATACTACCGTTTTTTTGATTTCGTTTTTTTTAAAACTACACGTTTAATACTCGTACCGTTCGTTTCCGTCCGTTTGTCGTTCCCTGTTTTTTTGACCGTACCGTTCAACGTTTTTATCTGTTTAAACCCCGTACCGTACGTTTCTGTTTTTTTGCCGTTCCCGTTTTAACTAACAATGGTCTGAACCCTAGTTAACAATTAATTATTCGGCCGAACTGAATTTTTCCGAATTAAAAATAAAATTCGGTAAAAAATGCGCTTTTTACTAATTTGAATTTAAAAAGCGAATAATTCAGGTCGAACTGAATTAAACCAAATTATTCGGTCCACTTAAACAGTATTTAAAAAAAAAAACGTCATATATGAAACCCATGGTACCACCATCGAAAATAGTTCCTTTTTTTTTTTTTTTTTCATCTTCTTCTCCCACAAATTTTCGCCTCCTTCTTCCCATCTTTCTTCTCCACCTAATTCTTCTGTAACAATCGTACGAATCTACTATTTGTTTCATTTTTTTCTCATAACTTCATCAGTTCATCCTAAGATAGGGGAGATATCAAGCCTTGATGGATAATTTGAGATTCCGAGGGACCAGGACAGATTCATATCGCCGTATCAATCAATCTTCTTTTATATTGTTGCTTTAATTTTGAAAAATTAGTGCGTCTTAGTGCAATATAGGTCTTGTGAACCCAAGCAAAATGATAGTGAAATTTTTTTGTGGTCAATTTATTTATTTGTTTTATTATAGTCGTAATCTTGCTTTCACTCTTTTGGGGTCTAATCTATTTCATGAGTAGAAATTAGATTACAATAACCATTGCTTCCATCGCTCAATGATAATTTTTTCATAGTTTTTTACTTTATTGTATAAAGTAATTTGCTCTTTCTAAGTATACAAATCAAATTAATAACTTGATAAATAAAAAATATACAATAAACTATAAAAATAATATCCGAATTTTTTGCCCGACTTTTATTTTTTTAATCGAATAATTCTCGAATCTGAATCCGACTCCGATTTTTATTTTGTCTGCTTTTTTGACCGCATTTTTGACCGAATCCTTAAATTAATCAATCAAATTATTCCGAATAATTCTCTGACCGAATAATTCTCGAATCCGAATTTGCTAACTATGGTCCGAACCCTCTTAAATTGATCGATTCTTTATGACTCGGAGATCTTCTCGTCTCCATTTTGTTCTTTGATGGTTGAACCAGTCGATCGTTCATGGATTGATTGAATTAGTTTTTGAATACTTGAGCTGTTGAGTGTCGTTGTTCGGAGTTCGCCTTCAATTTTCTTACTCTTTTGGGGAGTTATGGCGCCCCCATCAACTGAAGTAGCCGCACAGCAGGGAGGGCCAGGGGGAGGAGGGCAGCCGCAGCAGCAACCAGCAGGATTTGGGCAGACGGTGACAGGAGTGATAAGGATTGCGATATTTTTTTACTTCATCACCAAGTTCTTCTCTCCCAAGCAACAAACTGAACCTTCGCAGCAGATCTCCAATCTCTTCAACAAGGGCGAGCTTCTGGTTTGTCTTTTATAAAGTGTGAAGTTTAGGCTTATAAATTTGTTTACGTCTACTGTTATTAGCAATTTATTTTTTGATACATCTGGGTTTCCTGTTTTCTGGGAATCTGTTATTAGACCAACATTCATATTCAGAATTACAAGTAAGAACTGGCGTTTTGGGAAACTGGGTATCTTATGAAGCACAAAACAATAAAGAAGGGAACTTAGAGAAGAAATTCAGTGAGGTCAGACGAAAGACAGACTTCTGCTTTAAAGCTAATGAGAAGAAAGTCCTTTCTATTTCATGTCTGATGTACTGTTTAAGCAGATATTTAACTGCAAGGTCTTGGGTTACCTTAAGTTGAGATGGCTATCGAAGAATAGGGATCTTGTCAGTCTCACAGGATGTTGATGATTTGTGCACTCTATCAAAATTTTATGTATCAAAGGAAGCAGTTTATCGATTAAATTGTTAAGCTTTGTGCTTATTCAGGAACAGGTGGACTAGGTTAACTGCAAAATTATGTTGTAGGAGTTAGGTCCCTTAGCTTAGCTTTCCGACTATGTTTTTTTACCAGTTACTTTATTCTGAATCATCTGTCCAATTAATGGGGTGAACTAAGATCATTTGTTTTCATATTACTTGTTTTCCTACTTCTTGAACAGGGGAGCTACGCTTGAACTCTATGAGAATATTATTAATTTAAAGTGTAAGAATTGGTGCTTAGTGCAACTTACTTGAGCTTGTTACAAGTAGAAACTGAGATACAGCGTTATATGGAGAGAGTGAAGTGACATTAGGATGCATCTGGAAGGCTCGATATTGTTCTTTCGTACCTTGAACCTGTTGTTGACTGCATTATAGTTGCTGTCAGAGTTGTATTTAAAGCGATACAATCTCTAGATATTCCTGATGGTCCCAAAATTCCATATTTTATCTGCACGATTGATTGGAATCCTGCCTCTCTATTATGCACTAACAGGTCTGTAAATGTGTACGGTTCACTTTTCAAAGGCATCTGCCTTTTAAAATGTTTCTTCCTCAACTAAGCGTCCCTTCTGTTTGAGGACATGGTGGGGTACAAAGGTGGAGGATCAATCAAATCATAATCTGTTTAAGTTCCATCTTGTACTGGAAAAATGTTTTCAGGTGATTTTGAATCTTCAAACTAGAGTTCAAGAGCATGCATCTTGCACTATTGTTTGGTTTCTAGTCTGGTGACAGCTGTACCTCCAATCAAAGTCAGGTATCGGTTCTTGGTGTCCTGCCTTTTCAATTAGAGATAAAAGAAGGGAACAGGACAAATGCAATTTATTTATTTTATATTTTTATTATTATTATTATTAATTTTTTTTTTGTGGGTGGGGAACCAGATGAGAAGGAACTTTCAAGGCAGTGGAGTCATAGTGTGATCATCTTTGAAGCAATAATTAATTGAATCTAATAGTTTTTGGATCTTTGGAATACCTATTGGCAATAGTATGAGTGAAACAACTCTTCGTTTCCTGTAATATGGGACTTAGATACAGCTAGTAGTGGCTAATCTAGTATGCTGGCACTGTGATTTAGCTTTAATTATTGAGGTAGATTTGTCTTTAATTTCAAACCAAAGTTAGTGAAATATCTAAAAATTACAAAGTTTCTATTATTTGTTTTGTAGCAATCCACCATTTAGATTTCTTTTGACAAGAAGGTAAGTATACCTCACAGATTTAGGAAAAATAGCTGATAATACAGTGGGAATACGTTGCATTCATTTTTGATGTGCAATGATTCATTATTATTTAAATAGAGAAAGACAAGTGGAAGGTCCATACACAATGAACAAATGAAACCATCAAAAGAGAATGCAAAAAACAGAAAAATAATGAAAAAAAATGTACAGAGCAGGGAAGTTGAAAACAAGAGGAGAGGAAAGTGGTGGGGGCTTTGAGCATCTGCCTGGGGGTGTAATGGTCAACATATAGTGGCTGTTGATGGGTTTCACCATTGGCTAGCACATCTGCAGGTGAATTAGCTGACAACAAACAACAACAACAACATCCATGACCTTATCCCAACTTAATGGGGTCGGCTACATGGAGATTTCAAGTAAGGACGAGTGCAATGATCCATGCAAAAAGATTGATGAGTTATGGCTAATTATAATAAGTGCCGGCTGTCAACTTGACGCACCGCTACAAATCAGCCACAGGCTTATAACGACAGTCTATAAGGTACTGGCTGTCTACATAGATCAGTGCTTTGACATTCAGAGCATTGGGCAGAAATCACATTGCGTGAGCATGCGCAGGGACCATCGCAATGCTTTGCGTTAATTAAACAGTCGGATCCAATTGAGATAGAGCATAATGTACCTATTTTGTTTTTTTTTTTTTTTCATGTTAACATTCGGATATCATTTTCAGCCTGAAAAATAAAAATAGTAAATCTATATAATGCAGTTCTGATTTCAATATTGCCTTCTAGCATGGATTATGCTGTCTATTGCTGATGGTGCCTTATTCCATTTCTGACCGTAAGTTCACTAGTTGACTGCATTCTTTTGTGGCCAGGATATGTGGTTGTATCTTTCACAGCATGAAAAGTTTAATGACTTCAGTAATGAGGGCGCCCTTGTTTGGCACGAGTCAAACATTCCATATGCAAGTTGGGGGCTTGATGGTACAAGGTCTCGTTTCATTAAATATATTCCATCAGAGGTACTTGAAGGAGATGTTGTAATATTTAAATTGACATGAAATCCTTGCTTATTCAATTTAATTTTCTTACATCTTCTGACTGTTTCTCATTCTTGCATCATGAATTTCATGTTATCTGATCCAGGACCTGAAGCACAATGGTAGTCTGTACGCACATGTTTTCTTTGCACGTTCTGGTTATCTTCCAGACCCTAATGATCCAGAATATCAGCAATTTATGGCCTTTGGGAGGACACATTGTAAGTAATTCTATGATCTTTAGTTTGCTTGGGTTAGCTTTTCAAAACCTCAATATCTCAGATTTTTTTTGTCGGTATATGCTATCTCTCCGTGCTCTGATTTCAGCTGTTGTAATGTACCTACCCAAGTCAAAAGTGAATAAGAGGAAGAGCTTGTTGGGGAATTCCAAAGGCTCAGAAGAGGATGAAAATTCATCTGTGGTTTGTTCTTTTCATTGATCCTCCTGCACTTATGTCAGTTATTGTTGGATGTTCTACCTTTGTGCGAAGTCTTGGCACTCCATTTCATGTGGATAGCAAGCTCTCTTATGGAAGTTCTTTGTGCTCTTGATTCTTGTTCTGGTTTTCTAAATTTCATTTTCACTTGTTTCATTCGTTCCTTTTATTTCCTTTATAAATTGTATTTCTCCTGTTGTTGTCGTCTCACATTTGGATCTCTAAGAATATGACGCCATTACAGGTGGTAGATGAAAGTCAGACTGATTCAAAAGATGATGGTCCAACAGAATGGGTTTCATATTGGAAACCAAATATTACAATTAATTTGGTCGATGACTTTACACGGTATTGTTGCCTTCGGTGTTAATCTCCTTGTGCTTAGAATGGTTTTGATTAGGAAGGATGTTGGTATTGACAACATATGCAAACTATTAGTTGTTGTCTTGGGTTAGTGACCAATTCCCCATCTATACTTCTATGTCCCTGGTAACTTGTGTTGCTTCTCTATATTTATTATTATTTTTCAAGAAAAGAGGAGAAAATGAAAAGAAATTAAAACAAAGACCTTCTATGCTTCATATGGTATAAGAATAAGACTACTAAAAATTCTCACCTGTCATCGGTTTGATAGAAAACCTCTGCAAAGTATGTATTATCCTCTTGTTCATAATAATTCCTTTATTGCTTGTTCTTTCTTTTGTGATATAAACTATGTGCCATTTATTTGGGTTATGTGTTTGGTGAAGTCAAGTTCACACTTGGATTATACTTTATTATGAAACAAATTATCTCATGGTGCAATTGATACAACTCAACTCAACTCAACTCAACTCAATTCAGCATTATCACAACTAAGTGGGATCGATCAGCTCCATTGAAAGCCATACTTGTTACTAGACCTAAGCTATGCATGTTTTTCCTCACCCCTTTTCATAGAGTCATTTTAAGCCTGCGCCCGGCTATTTTAGCTCCTTCAATCTGAATTAATCAACCCTTAGTACTGGGTCATTAAAAGGCCTCCGTTACATATGTCCATGCCACCTCAAATGACTTTCTTGTAACTTATCATGTATCGGAGTTACTCTTAAATTAGCTCTAATTTGCTCATTCCTTATTTTATCCTTTCTTGTTTTTCCACTTATGGTGAAATTGATGAAAATAGGAATTATGCTTACCAGTTTCTTTCCTCTTCTGAAAGTATCCAAACTTGGAAGAGTCACATGACTTGACCGTAGTCATAAGAGTTGACATGGGAGTCGGGAAGTCAAGGAAGTCTCTCAACAAGTATCTATACGTGGGGGGTCATCCCATTGACTAATTTTTTTCTGTAGTAAAGTATTTCAAAAGAGAAGGGAAGAGGGAGGGGGGCAGGGAGAACAAAAAGAATCTAGTTGACAGACTGGTTCATATGATTAACTATATGTAATGTTGGTACCTGATCGGTCTTACTATCAATGCACATTGAGCTCTAGTTTCTGTAAGAATATCAGCATCTTCAGTGCCACATCATGGCCTTCACGCCATCCTATGGTCCTGCTCAACTGTATTTACTATTTTCAATGGGACATGCACCATATTTATCTATATTTCAGTGCTGGCACAAATCTTACCTCATGAGGGAAGTAAATATGCCATTTTGGGATTTAGGAACTTCAAATTGTGGAGAACTACTGGAAGCAAGTGATGATAACAAAGACTTTTCTTTTTTAAATTAACCGAAATTTTCATGGAAAAGATAAAGAGGAACGAAGATATGCAGCAGTTTTAGGCTGATGTGGCACATAACCTTGAAAAGTAAATACAAAAAATTGGCTGACAATACGAGACCCATTCCCCTAACATATAGGCCTTATGGTGTTCCCAATTGATACAGAGATCATAGTAAAAAAATGCTCTCAAACTAAGGAGGGACTGAAAAACCATAAACAAAAGAAAAGGAAAACTTTTCTCCTATGTGTTATTGGTGAAGCCTGATCCAGTTTAATGTAGGAAGTATTGTTCACTTTTCCCCAGCATCATACCTAATTTTCGGGGATTTTTTTTTTTTGGGGGTGGAGGGGGGAGTTTTGTACTTTCGAGAATTAGGGTTTCTTTATATTGTAATGTGTCTTAATGCTATATATGAGGAGTGATCTCGTATGGATGGTGTGTGAGGGTTTGTAATTTCTTCATCAGAATAGTGGAAGCTTTGGTTTATCTCTCAGACATGGACGTAGCCCATCTTGGGTGAACTAAATAAAATCATTGTGATTCATATGTGTGATTCCCTTTTTGTTTTTCTTTCGTAATCTTTGTTTTGCTGCTTTGTATGACTCCTTAAATACTGGAGACAGATTTACATTCTAAGTGATCTTGTAGATGGTAAAGTTTTTCTAGAAACGAAAATATTTGATTAGAAGTACGCTTATAGGTTTCTATTGTCTGCATTGCCTAATTGAGTTGTGTAGCATCAGGCTTGGGATCACTAGTTTGCATATATAGATTGAGACTTTTTGTTATAATAGGCTCTAACTATAGGTTCTGGCCGAGGGATTTTGGGGGTTTCTCCCAAATGATAAAGGATGCGGTGACCTCAACCTGGTTTCACTGGAGATAATGCTCATCGCTTATTCTAAGCTTGTTCTGAAATTTCGGGATACTAGTTGGTCCAACTTACCTTTCCTACTTCATGGTGAGAGGTCTATGTTTCTGCGGATTGGGATACAATTGTGGATAAGTTTGAGTGGAGATTGGCTCCTTGGAAATGTGCCTAGTTGTCACTTTTCACTGTCAGCACATTCTTTGGAAATGACTTATTATGCTTATGCTTCTTGTGTTTTTTATTTTTATATTATATATATATTTATATATTTGATTATTGTCGGTTTAACTTTGTAAGTATCTTTTTTTCTTTTAAATAAATTAATTTATTTCCTTATGTCCTTTTCTGTGAGCTGGATTATTGATGAACCTTGCTAATCCTTGCATTGTTTTGCAGATACCCTCATAATGCTATTCCACCGAATATTGCTCCTTGTATCCTTGATTCTTAGATTTTGGGCAATCAATTTTCACTTGGGCAGGGCAGGAAAGTGTGCCTTCTCCTAATTTTGGGCAATCAATTTTCTGTGTGTCTGAGGCATGGGCACATGTGTCAGTGCTTGACCTTAACAAACATGAAGCATTAATGTGTATAATTAGTGTTGCCTCTCCCAATTTACATGGTTCCATGCCGATCAAATCATATTTGGCTTGTTTTAAATAATTTAAAATTTTAACTCTATTTATTGATATTCTCCAAGTAATGAAGAAAACATGTTAAAAAAGAATAGGAAATCAAGGACTACAGAAGAGACTTCCTCATTTATATTATGCCTTTAGTAATACCAAAATGACAAATAGAAGGCAAGCAGAAGAAGAGAAGAAGAGAAGAAAGATGAAGTCGATGTGAAGATGGAAAAGAAAAGAACTTACGGTAGGTCAGAATGCCCTATCACCTTGAGCAGTATCCTTATATATTGAAAGGAAAAAAGAATAAAATACAAAGACCAAAACAACCCCATTAGGATGAAACAAGACTACAATACCCTTAATTAAACATAAAAGCAATATCCCAAAAGATCCCTATTGACAGGACAGGAATAAAGTAACCACTAATTTAGACACTGCCGCTCAAGCTGGAGCATTTATATCACCTATGCCCAGCTTGAAACATCCATCTTGAATGGCTGGACGAAACAAGGCTTTAGTGAACATAAGTCACCAAGCTAGTTTCCAGAAGTAGCAAAAAAAAGTTGTGATCAATTTCCTCATCACAACTTCCCTTACAAAATGACAATCCACTTCAATTTGTTTTGTCTGCTCATGAAGATTGGGTTCTTGACAATGTACATAGCAACCTGATTACCACTGAACATATTTATAGGTTTAGTGATAGGAAAACCAAGCTCCTGAAGAAGTGATTTCAACCACATCAAATTAGTTGTAGCATAGGCCAAAGCCCTATGCTGAGCCTCAACACTTGACCTTGCCACAGTAATTGGGTTTTTGCTCCTCCACACAACAAGATTACCATCAACAATTTCGCAATATCCAGTAGTTGACCTCCTATCGCCTTTGGCACCACCCAATCTGCATCTGAATAGCCTACCAACTCAATATGCTTATTAGGTTTATAAACGAGACCCTTTCTTGGAGCACCCTTAAGGTACCTTAGTACCTGACAAACAACCTCTCAATGAGCCTTCTTAGGCGATTCCATAAATTGACTTATAACACCCATAACAAAAGATATGTCTGGCCTGGTAACAGTAAGATAAATGAGCTTAACCTCTTGTATTTATGCTTATCTTTTTTGGATGAATAAATAATTAAATTATGCAAGAAGAGAATATACAAGGGGGAGAAAAGGGGGTGGGGAACAAAGACAACAAGACAATTGACCTAAGAAAAGGGGCATACATCAATTGGGGGGGGACAATGATAGACAAATGGAGACCGCAGGCAACAACAATATGTCTGTTCCTTGGAGAGTCGCAAACAAGGCGATGCTTTAGGCAACCAAGTTTGGAGGAGACGTCAAAGTAGATGGCATTCCAAAAATTTTCATACGTGCGAGAGTTGGAAGTCCATCTACGAAGATTACACTCCATTCAAAGGTGGTTGATGGTGGCACAGAAGGCGAGCTTCCTGGTAGTATAACAGATGGCGTTGCCCCCGAATATCATGTCGATCCAGATCCATTCTCTGCTAAGAGGGAGGGGGCACCTATGGGAAGGCGAGCAAAGGCTGAGACAAGGAGAAAAGAAGAGAGAAAAAGAGAGTTGTGATTAGCCCAAGCTCTTCACCATCATTAGCCCCAAAATTCTGATGTGATCCATTGGTGTACCAATAGTTTTTGTAAAGAGAAGAGAAGAGAGAAAGACAGAGAGTTGTGATGGTGGAACCTTGGGAGTCCCAATCAATGATATTGGGGCTGTCCTCCTTCATTCATTATATAAACTAACTATTACACATAACCTATTAGGAATAGGAAAGCATAAAATTGGAAGCAAAACTAGCTTCTAACTCGAAGTCCTAATAGGACCATAACACCCCCAGAGGGAGTCGTAGCTTGCGCTATCTTCTCGCAATAGACTTCTAACACTCCCCCTCAAGCTGGAGCATAGATGTTAATCATGCCAACTTGTTACAAATATAATCCACTCTACCACTCCCTAAAGACTTAGTGAAAACATTTGCAAGTTGTTATCCTGTGTTTTTTGGAAAGAAAGAAAAACAAGGGAAAGGAAAAGAGGGGGGCCTAATGCCAACAAGGAGCCATCACAAAGACAGCAAGAACAAAGACAAAACAAAAGCCAAACAGTTAACTACAAAAGGGGATGCATTGAGTTGGGGAGGGGAAAGCCTACAATAGCCGTCAGGTGGCTTAGATGAGATCAACTTGAAGGTTCCAAGAGGAGATGATATGGATATTCCGGCGGGAGGAGGTAACTGGACAGGGGAGGAGGGAATGGGCTTTGGAAAAAACATCAAAGTAGATAGCCTTCCAAATCTGGTCTGGTGATCAAAATTTTGGGGTCCATCTATAAGTGTTTCTTTCCATCCAAAGGTGATTGATGGTAGCACAAAAATCCAATTTATCGATGGTGTTGCAAATGGAGGGGTTAGAGAAGGTCATGTCTACCCAAATCCATTCCCGATGGAAAGGAAGAATGGATCTCCTAGAAGGCCAGCATTTGGAAAAGACAGCTTTCCAAATGTGGGAGGAGAAGGGACAGGAGAAGAAGAGGTGGGGGATATCTTCTGAGTTGTGGGGGCAGAGACAACATGAAGGGTTGACATGGATAGGACGGTGAATGAGGAAGGCTTGGGTAAAAAGGCAATTGGTAAGGCTTCGCAAAAGGGTGAAGTTATGACACCGAATATGACCTTTGAACCAGACCACCTTATGCCAGGGGACAGGCGAGGAAGGGACACGAATGAGAGACCAAGATGAGGCAGAGGAGGAGCCATTGGAGGAGGGGAGCCAGATACATTTGTCCTCTCTTCCTCGATGGCCAGGGGGAGGGGAGGGAGGGGAGGGAGGGAGGACCAATGATCCAAAAGCGGAGGGGAAGAGGAAGGGGGGACCAACCGTCTTGGAGAGGACAGAGGAAACGAAAGCATTAGACGGAAGGCCAGAAGAGTATATGACCCTTGGGGAAAGAAGAAGGGCAAGGATGCCAGGGATCCTTCTAGAGGGAGACGGAATTAACATGACTTGTAGAGATAACTCCTTGTTGTAGCTTTTCTTAAACAAAGTGATAGTCCACCTTAATATGTTTCGTCCTCTCATGGAAAATTAGATTTGATGCAATATGAATCGCAGCTTGGTTATCACACCACAATTGCATAGAAGTACACTCAAACCCAAAATCTGTCAACAACTGGTTGATCCACATCAACTCACAAGTGACATGAGCCATGGCACGATTCTCAGACTCTGTGCTAGACCTAGCCACAATAGCTTGCTTCTTGTTCTTCCAAGACACAAGATTACCACCAATTGTACAGTTTCCAGTAGTTGATCGCCTATTGATAGGACATCCACTCCAATCAGCATTACAAAAACCCTCAATGTTGTCATGTCCATGATCAAAGTACAACAGGCCACAACCTAAAGCTTTCTTGAGATATCTCAGAATACGAAGAACGACATCCTAGTGTAATGTCCGTGGAGATGAAAGAAACTGACTCACGACACTAACAGGGAAGGTAATGTTAGGCCTAGTCACCGTTAAATAATTAAGGTTTCCCAATATTCTTCGATACTTCTCGGGATCATCTAGCAAATCACCACTGTGAACTGTGAGCTTCACATTTGGATCCATAAGAGTATCCAAAGGCTTGGAACCTAACATTCTAGTCTCTGTCAGCAAATCCATAACATATTTCCTCTAAGAGAGGGAAATTTCTTTTCTTAGCTAAGCAACCTCAATACCCAAGAAATGCTTCAACTGTCTTAGATCCTTGGTCTAAAACTTCTGCTGTAGATGTGTTTTCAGACTTTGGATACCTAAAATATCATCTCCAGCGATGACAATAGCATCAACATAAACAAGAAGAATATCCTTCCTGTTCCAGACTTCCGATAGAACACTGAGTGATCTGTCAGACTTGGACAACCCAAACTCACAAACCACATCAGTGAACCTGCCAAACCACGCCTGAGGAAATTGCTTCAAACCATACAAAGAATTCTTCAGTTTTCATACCATAGTACCATACCAGACTCCCCTTGAGAAACAAACCCTTGAGGTTGTTCCATATAGACCTCTTCACGTAAAGAGAAGAGAAGAGAGATAGAGAGTTGTGATGGTGGGACCTTGGGAGTCCTTGGGGCTGCCCTCCTTCATTCATTAAATAGACTAACTATTACACATAACCTACTAGGAATAGGAAAGCATAAAATAGGAAGCAAAACTAACTTCTAACTCTAAGTGCTAATACGACCATAACACCCCAAGGGGGAGTTGTGGCTTGCGCTAGACAGCTGGCCACGACTCCTCCTTCCTTCTCGCGATAGACTTCTAACATGTTTGAATTCCCATGTACCAGTCTCAGTCAAAAGATCGATTACATATTTTCTTTGAGAGAGATTAACCCCTTTCTAGCTACATACAACCTCATACCAAGAAGTGTATCATTACCAAATATAATAATATCATCAAAGTATACAATTAACACACTAGAAGCGTGTCATATTTACGCATCCAATATCATCCTACACTCCGTAGCTGTTGTGTGGAACATTTGCTGTAATAGTTGGTTCCATACTGTTCCATAACCTCGCTAGAAGAGTGTCGTTTTCACGCATCCAATTTTTGTACTCTGTATCAGTAGTGTCAGGAGGAGAGGAAGTCAAATACTCCGATTCGTCTTTTGTATTGATATACACCTTTACGTTTTTTAGCCCAAAGGAAGTAATCAGAAGCACCATTGAGCTTAATATTAGTGATCTGTGCATTAGCACTGACCGTAGGAGGTTTAGAATCACCCCATGGTAACATAAAAAAAGGGGCAGTAGCAGCAATATGGGAGAACCAACCAAATTACGATATAGGATCTTAGAACAGTCCATAGAAGAATGTAGATAACCAACAACCATTCTAGAAGTCCCAATCAACCCAAAACAACAATAATATCTCACCTCAAGATGATAAACTAATGATCCACAAAGCGATAAAACAAGGAAACTACCAAGGGTCAATACCTCAAGAGATAACCAACAACCCACCCAAGAGAAAAAACTGTGTAGCAGCAAATCAGGGCCTCAGATGATGCCAAGGACCAGGTCGCGTAGGGGGGTAGAAGTAGAAGGAAATAAGCTCAAAATACGATGGCAATTGAATAGCTGGATGGGGAGAATAGGTAGATGCACCAAAATAGAAATTTCAAAATTGCAGAATTTATAACTCTTCAAGATTCAACCATACTCACCTGATCAGCATCAAACTTGGAGCAAAAATAGACATTTGGGCTATATTAGGAGCCATAAAAAATCTCACCACTTAATGGTTAGATGGGGAAATATCTTTAATACAAAGTGCAGCCAAAAGGCCAAAAACAGAGTACCAACCAGTTGTGCGGATCAGCAAAAAATAAAATATTTTAATGTGCGTAGATGAGGCATCTTGTAGTAGTCTTCAACACCATAGGAAACCATAGTTGTCACATGTTATAAGCTAGGATTTCAGACAATGCAAGTACATCATAGGTTGCTGTGAACCATTAAAGAAGAAGGCCTTAAGAAGACCCTCAAATGAAAGGTAAGGATTGAAGATATTGATTGCCTAATGCTTTGATACCTTGTAGCAATATCAAAACAGCAAGCAATCAATAAGTTAAACAGAAGAAGAAAAGAAAGGAGAAGAAAGAAGAAGTCAATGTGAAGGAGGAACAGAAAAGACTAACGATAGGTTGGAATGACCTACCATGTGAGCAGTATCCTTATATATTAAAAGAAAAAAGAATAAAATACAAAAGCACCCCCATGAGTGTAAAACAAGACTACGATACCCTTGCTAAAACATAAAAGCAGCTACCCTATTCAACAGGACAGGAGTAATGCAACCACTAATCTCGACATTAGCTCTTATGAGATGGAGAGTACATATTTAAATGAATATTTTGTTTATTCATGTGCTTAGAAGTGCTTCTTCTTTAGCAATGGCGTGAGGTTTCTTTAGTAATACAGTGCTTTATTAAATTTTTACCTTGGATATTGAATATCTCGGTAGAACCTGCATCTTGAAGCTAATTTTCGTCTGAAGAGAAGTGATGATGAGAGTGTTGAGTTTCTTGACCCAGACTGCAGACTTGAATGTTGAACCGAATACGGGGAACTACTATCCAACGATTTTCTTCAATGAGTTTTGGCTGCTCAGAGATAAGTTGACCTCAATCAACGACACGGTGACAGAACTACCCCTGAATTTGGAAGTGGGTCCCATAAGTACGACAAAGTGGCAACTATTCTTACAGATTGAGCAGTCTTTCCAGCTTCACCGTAGTTATGGAAGCATGCTGGATGGCGAGGGAGATGAACTTAAGGTACTACTTTTTCACTTCTGAATGTATCTATTGAAACTCATGCTGCTATTAGGAAACAAAATCAGGATTTCTTCTTATGCCATTCATAATATGAGCATCAGGAAGTTCTTCCTTCCTTCCATTTCTGTTCCTTTATTTTCTGACATTTCAGCTACTTCACTGTTTTCTTTTGGTTTTTCAAAGAAATTTTGTTCCAATCAAGGATTAAAGTATCGGTATCGGTTTCCGTATTGATCGGCCAAAATTAAGATACGTATCGGAGGGTATCGTATCGTATTGGAGATACACTAAGATACGCTAAAGATACGCATATAAATGGATAGGAAACACCTTTTTATACACTTCTGCATAAAAAAAAAAATTAGTTAAAAAACACTATATATAACATGTATTATGCATAAACACTAAATTGAGAATATTGCACTAAGAATCCAAGGTTTGTAGTTGTTCCATAAATGTAAAATCTTTATTCCAAACCTTGATTTCCACTTTAGTTAGAGAGAAAATATCTGGCAGCAACTTTGGAACAAAACCCCCTCAAAGAATCATGTTTTTCTGTAAAATGATCCATCTTGACCATTATATGACCGTAGCGCATCGTAATTGGATATATCGTACCGTATCGGTCAATACATGCCGATACATACCAAAACGTATATGCATCGTAATTGGATATATCGTTCCGTATCGGTCAATACATACCGATACATACCAAAACGTACATTTCACCTCGATTTTATATTTTTCATAGAGTATGAATACGTATCGGTGTGTATCTTATTGTCTCGGCGGGTATCCGTGGTGTATCGGTGTGTATCGTAGGATACGTATCGATATGAAAGAATTTTAAAAATTCCATGTATCGTATCGGCCGATACAGGACAATACGTACTGATACTTTAAACCATGGTTCCAATCATAATTATTCAACAGATTTTTCTTTCTGTGTTGTTGATGTTTAGCTTTTCATTTTTAATCTGTTTATGGGAATTGGACAGTGAAGACTACATATACACAAGTTTTGAGGTTTTCTGTGGTACCCAATTAGCTGGTGTGGATTGATGATTCCTGATTATGAAGTATAGACTGGTTCCATGTCCTGGTTGGGTACTTGGGTGCAGCCTTACTTATTTTACATGTAACAATAATCGAGTTTAAATACTGGTAACAGTATAAGTACTACCAAATCAAGAAAGAAATATTGAGAATTGTACCTTCTTTGTCTTCCGTCCATCTCTATCTCCTATTTCCTGTCTCATTTAGTGAGACAGCATCTTTATTATAAGTTTTTTGATATAATAGATACAGTATTTTCTATAATTTGTCTTTGATAATTTTTTGTAAGTGTTGATAGAAAATTTATGGTAGATCTCAAATTTACTGTTTATGGTAAGTCCCAAAATTACTATTTATTTTGAGTATAAATTTTCTAAATTTTGTGACTCTGGTTTCTTGGGTAGAAAGGTTCCTTGGTTGAATTGAAGAATTAATTGTAAGTGCGTATATATTTTATTGTGGAAATCTAATTACAATGGGAAAAGTCTCCCTCACTGTATTGTCTTCTTCTGTATTTGTAAGTCTATTCATTTACAATTTGTATGGAGCGTATAAATAATCTAGACATGTAAGATGTATCTGGATTTGGGATTTTCAACTTCAATGCAAAACCTTGGGTGTTCTTGGGGTTGGCTATGGGGTTGTGATCTTGTAATATTCTTGGCTGCAGTCAAGTTTCTTGCTGCTCTGCTTGAGCTAGTGTTTGCTTATTTTCTGCTCTACTATTAAAAGACTTATCATCAGTTATGGAAGGGTGTGAAGTTGCTTTGGATTGGCTCTAATTACCTGCAGGGTTTAAGACTGTCGAAGCAGGCCTTCTGTATCCTTTATTTGTTGGAAATTTTCTCTTTCCCTATAAAAAAAAAAAAAAAAAAAAAAAGGTCTGCTTAATGACTGAAATAGAAGGATTACTTTTCTTGTCACGTGTTTCTGTTTCTTTTACAAGACAATTTATTTGGTCAGAAATTAATTTTGTTCAATTGATCCTTATTTGGAAAAAATTGAGATGGATTAGAGTATATAGGTGCTACCCTTAAATAGACATGACCAACAGCTTATGCAATATCTTGTATACAAACTATTTGATTATGGAAAGAAAGATGGTTTAGGATTTCATTTCATGGTTGCTATTGGTTGGTTCTTTTTTTTTTTTTTTTTTTTTTTTTTTAAATAACTAGAGGTTGTTGTTTACAGGAAATCTAGATTTACAAATTACTCTAAATTGTTGTGGAGAACTTCGATATATCATTGTGCAATTACTCTGAAATTTTTAAATGGATTATTTTTTGTTAATCTTCTATGAGGAAAAAGGAATCTTAAAATTTTTATGGAAAGTGGTTTTCTGGTCTGCACAGGCCAGAGAACATTACCCCAAATTTTAATATATTTATAGTAGCTTTATAAATAACACTCATTTTCTTTCCCTAATCCTATTATTTAGTTGCTAATCCTGCTGCTTCTTGCTTCTAATGCTAGTTTAAAGGCAATACCATGGTTTCCCCTCTTAACTTCTAATTTCTGTCGTTTCTCCCCCTTGTTTTGTCCCGTAGAGGGTGTTTTTGGAAGGGAATCCTTACCTCCTGGTGGTTACGATGGTGGTGTCGTTACTACACTCTGTGTTTGACTTCTTGGCATTCAAGAATGGTATGTAGAAACTACATAAGAACTGTAGTTGATCTGACTCCACACAACCTTGGGATTGATGATATTCTTTGTTACGAATGTTAATGACTTTCTATTTCCCCTCTGCAGACATCCAGTTTTGGAACAAAAACAAATCTATGGAAGGACTTTCAGCAAAATCAGTTGTTGTGAGCTTTATTAGTCAGCTGATTGTGTTCCTCTATCTTCTGGATAATGATACTTCATGGATGATTCTTGGAAGTTCTGGCATTGGTGTTTGCATTGAGTTTTGGAAAATTGGCAAAGCAATGCACATAGAGGTATGTTTCACAACTAGATGGAGTTTGGAAGATAAAATGTAAGATTCTTAAATATGCGCCAGATGCTTAGAGATATGAGAACTGTGACATTACTATGGCAGGCTTGGTGCAACTGGCCTGTCTTGTGAATTGGATTGGATCCAGCCTAGATCCTTCCACACAAGTTCACAGAGACCTGGTTGCGTGCAAGTCATCGGGTCCATTGCCTAACTGAACCCTATCCTGACGTTAATTAGCAGAACACAAATTTTGTTATCTAAATTTATACATGGGGTCACTGGCTAGTGGCCATCTCAAATTCAATACAACATCCACTGTTTGGCCCTGCGTGCTGCCTGGCCTGTGATATTCTGGTGGCCTGGCCAGGGCCCAGTCACTGCCCAAGCTTGAGCTGAAAACCTATAATATGGCCTTGGCCTACCTTGGCTGGTTGGCCTTGCAGAACCTGGGCCACTTAGGAAAGCCCTAGAAGGTAAGAATGAGCAACAATAAAGCAACACACCTTTTCCAAAAAAACTGCATACAGAAAAAAATCAGACACGGATAAATTATTTTTTTTTTCTGCGATTTCTATTGGACAATTTGGGAGCAAATAGCATCTTTCTATCCAGCATATCCGTGGAACTCAAATCTCATTTACAAACCTTTTAAGCATCTATCTTTCAGTAACTGAGCAGGAATTAGAATTAGGAAAGGACTTTCAAATCAGTGGGAGCGGGCATGTATTCTGTCCCTTGCTTGGGACAGTCATTGTCTCTGTGTCCTTCATAATAACCACAAAAAATGTTTTCTTTCCTGTTTAACCTCTTGTTTTTATGTACTGAATTGGGTCAACAATTGTGCGGGGATATATTTTATGTACAAGGGATAAGTACATTATCTACCCAACAATATAACATCGTACAATCAACACTTTCCATTGCATTTCAAGTTATCTAAATAAAATACTTAGAATAAGCCATTCGTTGGTCCCGTTAGTGGGGGCTTTAAGCTTACTCTCTGAAAAACATCATTTTTTTAATGAAAAATATGGTACTGTATGCTAGTATCCACATATAATACACGAATTTACTATAGATCTCACCACTTGCAGTCCAAGGGATTGAGTTTTTTTTACCATCCAAAAGCACTGGGCTGTTTAAATAATATTTTTTTTAAATGCTATTTTTTATAATTTGGTTGAGACATTTTGTTGGATAAGAGTCATAAGACAACCTCCAGTCTCTCTCTCTCTCTCTCTCAATTAATAGTACCTGGACAAGCTTAAAGCAGCCAATAAGAGGCCCTGTGAAAGGCTTATTCTGAATATGTTACTTGGATATATTGAAATGTGGTGGAATGTGTTGGTTGAATGATGTTTTTGTGTTGGCTGGATCATGTACTTATCCCGTGTATATCCTCATTTTTTTCTCCCGAATTGTGAAATAGTAATTGTATTAAACATGAATTAATCTGTATCTGATTTTTTTCTTGTGCATTTTTTAAGCAAAAAATTTAAAAGTATTATTGAGGTTCAAGTCTGATTAATACCTGTATGAACTGATGCATTTTTATACAAGAAAACCATGGTTTATATATCATCTCTTGAAAACATCGTAAACTGGGTTTCTTCTAATCATGAATGCCACTGTAATTTGGATTGAGCATTTACTCTGAAGAGGAATCAGTGTAAGAAATGTCTCCTATCTGTGTGGCACATGGTTTTCGCAGCGTCAAATCGATCCAAGGCGGTGGAGGGGTGGCTAATCGATTTGGCGATGAATCGCCTATTATGGCGTTGCCATGGCAGTCAAATCGTCCATGTGTCATTTTTTTTTTTTCCTATTTTCAAAAGTTATTTAGTATGCTACTTTTCTATTTTCCCTATTTTTTAGCTATTTAGCATGCTACAAGCCTACAATATATACTCTATAACATATAAAACCAACATTAAGCAACATCAAATTATCAAAAATCAATATAGCCCTATCAAAATCACCCTGCATTTTACAAAAAATAGACTGCTTAGTGAATCAGGCTTGACCTGGCGTCCATGGCAGTGGCATAGCGACGCCTATCAGCCAATGGCGACCGCCATTCGTGAATCACATAAATTGTAGCACTGCCATGAACTTTTTTTTCTGCCAGGACGCCAAATCGCCGCCTTGGCGACGCCATGACAACTATGGTGTGGCACACATGCAGTGTCATGGTCGCACCAATTTGGAGGTCTATATCTCTCCCCTTCCCGGTAGGCAACAACAGAAAATAATTTTATTTCTAGAGGAGAAAAGAGAGAGACAAGAGAATATCAGAATAGATGGAATAAGAAGGAAAAATACCACCAAATCAGCACCACCACTAACAAGAAGCCTGCACCCTGCCTCGTAGAAATCTCAAAAAACACTGGAGACACCTATTGAGTAATTAACACCCTCGCAAACAAATGCATCCTCCCTTCATATTGGAACTTGTGACACGGCCTCCTGAATCCTTATAGAATTATTCTAACCATGTGATGTCCAGACTTCTGTTTACATTCACACTTGTGAAGCATATAATTCTTTCAGTGCCACTGATGCCTTTGAGCTCACTGAACTATGAGTGATCATCATAAATGCCAAAGTATCTGACATTAAGGGGCTTGCCTCCCCCTTTACTCCTTCCAGTTCCATTTGTTAAAAAGGCTGGATGTAAGTCTTGGGGGGGGGTCTAACCAACGGACTGTCTGATTTATTTGATCATCTTTCATTTATTTTGTCTAGAAGTGTTCCTCTTTTTGAGGTCTTTAGTCAATTACGACTTTTTGTTAAGATTAATTTATTTGTATCTCCAGATTGATAGAAGTGGAAAGATACCTATGTTGAGGTTCCGAGACCGTGATTCATATGCACAAAACAAGACAAAGGAGTATGATGATATTGCAATGAAGTATTTGTCCTATGTGCTCTTCTTACTCGTTGGATGCTCTTCTATTTATTCTCTCATTTATGAGCGTCACAAGAGCTGGTACTCATGGATCCTTTCATCACTCACAAGCTGTGTATACATGTTTGGTAAGAACTTCAATTCCTTTGTTCTCAACTAGTTCTGGAAGTCCTTTAGCCTCTTATAATATCCTAGAACAACTTTGACCTTTTACTTATTAAGAATGTGTTTGAGGGTAAACATACAATGCACACACATTTTGAGGTGGTGCAATTTCTGGTTGTCTAATTTAGGTTCCAATTCAGATGCAATAACTTGCAAGATTCTTAAGTCCTAAACAGATACCATTCATGCTTGCCCCCCAGTTATTTGTTCATGTTTGTGTGCCTGGGTGCTTGTATGTGATCATCAGTTACGTTATATGGAGCAAGATGGCTTGTTGACTTTATTAATGATGCTTCCTTATCCATCCATCCACAGATTTCATAAGAGAAGAGAATATTATTTTTATACTGGACAAAGATGTACTGGGGAAATATGGGAGCCACATCACACTTGTATAATAGGATTGTCCTCAACGGTCCAGTTTATGAGGATTTTAATTTTTTTTTTTTTTCCAGTGCAAAAATTTAGATCAATTGGAAAGACTTTTCTTTGTGGAGTTGGGGGTTGGATGGCATCCCTTTTAAATGTAGTGGACTAAATGCAGCACATCCACTAGTGCAGCTCTATACACAACTATATAGAAGGTGGAAAGCCAACTACGAGAGCCCGGTCGACTCTAATCTACAAAATGTAGGTGTGAAGTGAATGTGTGAGTGAGTGTATGTGGGTGTTTATATAACCCTGGTCCAAAATTTGATTACCAATGTAGATGTCTTCTTTTTACTAATTCATGGAGATGGATTTGCTGGGAATTACTTCTTTTTACCCTGTTCCCTGCACATCTGGCCAAAATCCAGCTAACATCCCTACAAATATCTCCTCTCTTTCTCAGTTTTTGTCTAGAAACAGGGGCAGAAGGTTCTGGGCTTTTGTCTAGATATGAAGGTGGGGGTGGGTTGGTGATGGTCAACGGAGTGAAAAAAAAAAGAAAAAGAATGAGGATGAGATTGGGTTTATACAGCAGGGGCAGAAGATTCTGGGTGTTCATCTGGGTATGAAGGCGGGGCTAGGTTGGTGATGGTCGATGGAGTCGGTAGGAAGGTTGGTGAGGTGGGGCAGTGATGTGAACGAGTCGGAAACATTTGCAGGGATGATGTGGGACGGATGAGGTGTTGGGTTTTGGGCGATTGGGGTAGAGAAACAGGGTGCGATACAAGGCTGGAGTAATGCATCGGTTCGGCAGAGATAATGATGGCTGGTTGGATTGCACAGGGATAATGGTGGGTTTAGTTGCAGGGATGATAATGGCGTATGATGGCAGTGATGAAGTGATGCAAGGATAGCAGGGCTGTGGACTCAGGTTTAGTGGCTGAAGATGACCTGAATGGATTGCAGGTTGCAATGGCTGAAGATGGTATTGGGATTTTGGCAAAACACAGAGAAAAATGCCACCCATCCCTCCTGCAACTCCTCCACCAGGGGGTTTTAACTACGGAGGTTCCTACACTGCCGAGCAACAAGAAGAAGAAGAAGAAGAAGAAGAAGAATTTATTGGTATACTGATTTATTTTAATGAGAATTAGGGGTCATAAATCATATAAAACACCTCTATTTATGTTAGATAAACATAAGTTTAAACTTTACCAAAGAGAGCCTTATACATACACGTATATTTTGTAAATTACTATTCACATCTCTAATGTACTATAAATACCAAATATAAAGAGGGGTTAAATTGGGGTGGGGGACTTAAAAGTTCACTTTGGACCTCAGCCTAGCACGCAATATGTTTAGTGATTGTGCTGGGATACCTTGGGCCCGGCCCTGCGAGCCCATGGTGCTGCTGTATTTGTATGTCTGTGTTTGTCTTACTCCTGTATGGCCTTACCTTGATTTTATTGAGAAATATTTTATTTACCACTATTCTTACTGGATGTTATGATCTGTTGAAACTGACTGTTAAATGTTCACTTAATGTTGCAGGTTTCATAATGATGTGCCCTCAGTTGTTCATAAACTATAAGTTGAAGTCAGTTGCACATCTTCCCTGGAGACAGATGACATACAAGTTCCTCAATACCATCATCGATGATCTCTTTGCATTTGTCATTAAAATGCCTATGCTCCATAGGCTGTCTGTTTTCCGAGATGGTGAGCTAGGAATACAAGTTCCTGCTGATGCTACCTTTGATGTTTATCTAGATTCCTCGAATTCATTTTTCTTAGGATTGGTTGACAGTTAAAATGCTCTATCACTAGGGTAACAAGTACCATTATTATCGGTGCTTTCATGATGAAATGGTGTTCGATGTGCATTGTCATGGTAAACCAGGACCCTTAGCACTCTCCATTTCATGGAACTATAAAAAAATCCCTTGCATATGTGGTAGCTGACGGCAAGGCACTGCATCATGCTGTAGGAAACACCACAACTGTTGCTCTCTCTCATTATTATTATTATTTGGTTATCTTGCAAACATCTTGCAGGAGCTTGAAGAATCAAATGCATAAACTTGTCAACATAAGGTTTTTTTTTTTTTTTTTGGGGGGGGGGTGGTTTGTGGTGGTTTACTTCATGAATGTCCTTGAGCTCGCATCATTTTTTGCGCAAAATGATGTGGGGATTTTATATTTTGAGCCCATTCAGGGGCCATACTTGGCATAAAATGAGATAGTCTTTGTAAACTTAAATATGTATTGCATGGGCAGTGTATAGCAGGTGTAAATTTAATTAAAAGAAAACATAAAATTTTCACTATCTAGCTGCCTGGAGTGTGGCTGTGTCAAACATCCTAGGACCTAGGATATGAAGTACTTTCTCTGAACTGATCAATGTGGATTTGCTACATTTCTGATAACAACAGGCAACCTTTGTATGCTGAAGTAATTATTGACTTTTTCCATTTCTGTGTCCACCAGATGTTATCTTTCTGATATATCTGTATCAGAGGTGGGCTTATCCAGTTGATAAGAAGCGTGTGAATGAGTTTGGTTTTGGTGGTGAAGATGAAACTGAGGCCACAGATGGTACTAGCACTGCAGCTGTGAAGGCTGATGAAAAGAAGACCAACTGAGCAGGTTTTTGACATCTACGAACCAGTCTTACACTGTAAAATTGAAGCTGGATATACATTCTCATTCCTTAGGGTTTTTCTTTTTGTGAATCATATTGTTTTCCTGCATAATGCCAATGGTTTTTTTGGTCATTCTGCCTCAAAAGGCAAACATTTTTGTGGCCAAAGCAGGATGAGAGCTCTTTGGCACCTCTCCTTATGGTTTGCATACTCTTTTAATGTCGTCCTAGAATGATAAAATATATTTTGGTTAGGATAAACTTGCTTCTCACAGTTGATTTCTAGATTGATTGAACTGGCGAATCTCGATTAGATATATTACTCATTGCCAAAACACACTGAATATTCCATTTTGGCAATTAGTTATGGTGCATAAACCAGGTCAGCTTTTGACGCGGGTCAATCTGGGATGAACTGGTTGGACGGTTTGAAGGTTTTATCACACCTGAAAAGAGTGCTCCCAAACAATGCAACCTCTATGTTAGCTGGTTCTGGGTTTTACATCAGCCTTGGAGAATCTGGAAGGTATAATCATTAAAATGAGTGGGACCTGAGCCTGTTTAACAGTGGCTTCAATGATTTTGATCTTTCTTAAGCTAGGGCTAGGCTGTTGTGGATGTTGTTCAGTTTTTTTTGTTTTGGATAATTTCTTTGCAGGTTGTAGGGTTCCTTGTATTTGGCAATATTTTTGTATGCTTTTTTTTTTTTGACATATTTGTGTATATCTTATATATGAAGGCAGACAGACGCCTCCTGTATTACATTCATTTTGGCACAGGATTCAATGACGTATCAATTCAATCTTGCAATGAATCGACATAATCTTTTTATCTTAGGTCCGATTCTTTTTCTAGCTTATCCACCAGCATCTTCCAGGCACACGCCATGCAAGCCAGGCATACATGGGTATGTAACATCGAGAAAATTTCTTTTTTCATTATTTTGGTGGGTTGCTTTCACTATCCTACAATTGTGGTGATTGAGGTTAACATCATACTTGTTCATACCCACTACCACACTGAAAATATTTCACCTGGAGGCATGAATCTTGAGTCGTGACTTTTCTATGATCTTGCACTTCAGCTTCATTTATGCAGATCCTAATATCATAAGCTCGATACTAGGGTCTTTTACTAGTATGTAATTGATCTTATCGGAGCTAACTTTCAGGTTCTTCGAAACCTTAGCGAAAACATTGAAGAATTAGTGAAGACAACAGAGAAACTAGATGTGAGGAGAAACGACGAACAAGTAAAACATAGAAGCATCAAAGAAGCAGGTAGGGGAATGAATCATCAGCAGAACCAAAACTCTGGTTCAGTCAAGTCGATGATGCTCTATCCAATTTCAACAACTTAAGAATTGAGTACGAGCAGAAAAGAGGATGGTTTCCAAATGAGGAGAAACGACGAACAAGTAAAAAATAGAAGCATCAAAGAAGCAGGAAGGGTAATGAATCATCAGCAGAACCAAAACTCTGGTTCAGTCAAGTCGATGATGCTCTATCCAATTTCAACAACTTAAGAATTGAGTACGAGCAGAAAAGAGGATGGTTTCCAAACTACTACTATTGGTCTCACTATCAGCTTAGCAAAAGAGCGTTGAAGCTCAAACAAGCTGTTGAGAAGTTGTATGAAGACCTAAAGTCTGGTTGGACCGTGGCTCTTACTTTGCCGAAAGGAAGGAACCTGGAGTGCTGGACACCGTTTCTTTTGAGTGCCAAACAACAATGGAAAAATTGAAGCATAAGATCATACATACGGTGCTTTGGGGAATAAACTTTGTGGGATGCATTACCTTGGAGATAGTAGAAATAAAGTTGATGTTTTGGTTGAAAAGCTTCGAAATTCATTCATGCTTGAGGATGGTGACTTTGGAGGATTTAAAATGCACGATGTGATGTTTGAATTGGGTCTGTTGATCTCATCTCCTACTGCATCGAATAAGTATCAGTAGTCTAGTAAGTACATTGCAAAGACCTGTCACTCTAGAATAACCGAGGCACGCGATACCTTAGAATGGCAGAAAGCAACTAAGATTTCATTGATGGAGAGTGTGATAACATCTTTACCACAATTACCAGATCAATGTCAACAACTACACACAATGCTCCATAAAAATTGTTATTTGAAAAAAATTCCAGAAGTGCACTTCCTGGAGCACATGCCTGCATTTCGGATACTAGATTTTACTAGGGTAAAAAATTTGCCACCTGCAATATCCCATATTGTCAACCTTTGGCTGTTGTGTTTAATTGCTGATGTGAAACTACAAGAATTACCACCTGAAATCGGAGTGCTTGTTCAAACTCATGCCATCAGACTTGCACTGTTGTGAGAGCTTAAGAAAGCCACCGATGGAGATGAAAAAGTTGAACAATTTAACCCGTCTGGACTGCATAACCTATGAAATAATTTAAAGTTAACCTTTCAAGCCCAGACTTTTGGCCTCATATGTAGATCTTAGCCTTGCATTTTTAAAGTAATTTCTGATTTTTTAGACTAATACATTTTCCTTTTGCTTTTAGTAGCTCATGTAAACTTATTTCCTATTGAAATATTTGATAACACAATCCTTTTATTCACATATATTCGTACCTTATCTTTTTAAGTTATTTTATGATTTTAGCTCATTCAATTCAATTCATTTTAGGTTATTTAGTATGCTATTTGAAGCAGTTAAATAAGATTTCGAAATTCTCTCTCCTAATTTACTTGGAAGTTGAGTCAATTCATGTAGTTTTATACACCTTAGTGTAGTCTTATAATTGTGCGCAAATTATTCAAACTACTCATCAATAGAGTCCTTTACATCCATTTTAGGATAGTTCGTTAAACATTTTGAAGGTTTTATATATTCTTATAAAGAACCCTCTTGTTTATGTCATAGAAGTTTTGAATGTGCCAATTATATAGAAGAAACTCACCTTTTCTCGCCTATTCAAATTCCGGCACAAAATTGAGCATGCCAAGTGAGTGTATCCAAAGTTGCAGAAGATTACAAAACTACCACTAACCTCCACTAAACTCTCTAGCCATTTTGGTAATTTTTTCGTTCTAATTTTGAATGCACTTTTGACTCGACTAATGAGATATATGCATATAAAGTTATCCGAAATTTTTTACATCTCTTCGTCACTGAAACTTCTTTTTATCTTGCCCTTGGTCACATGTGAGTCGATCCATGGGTAAACCGGTGTGCAAATTGCATTGAATCCTTCCCTTTAACATCTTTTATGCGCATGACCTTGTAACCTACAAATGTGAAAAAATCACGTTATGTAGTCACTTTTATCATCAATCTAGAATCAAAATGCTCAATTAAAACGATAATGGATGTATAAAATATGGCCTAATCACTTAGTTATTTCTTTTATTAAAAAAAAAATTATCAAATCTTTTTGAGCTCCTATGTCACTTATCTTGTATCTTACCATTTATCACAAAAATATTAAGATATGGATAAATCAACTTTAAGTCCAACATTAACGTATTACTCCCTTAGTTGACATCAGGTTTTTCTTTAATCAATTTATTAAATTTGAGAAAAAGAACACTATCCGTATGCATTCTCTATGCTCAGACTGCTTCGAAAAGACATGAGCCATCTAGCGTAGCCCATCTTTGGGTGGGCATGGGTTTGAGAATTTTGGCATAGACCGGAGCCCCAGCGCAGGGCAGGTATTTGGTGTATTTAGTTTTATTTTATGTGTATTATATCACACTACAATTTTGTTTTTATGAAAAAGCACTATCACACTATTATATAAAAGTACGAAATGTTGTTTTATTTAGTATATTTTTCAGTAAACTAAAACACCCTTAATGAAATTGAAAAACTAGCTTTAATTTGGCCCAGTATTATAAGGCATATTTCCATGATAGCCTCTACTCTACCCAAGTCATAGAGTCCCAGGCTCCCAGCCCAATATAAATTGCAGGCCACTTCTATTTCATTGCCTATGTATGTTGAACACACGGTTGCAACCAATGTGAGCAATGTCCAATTAAAGCTTGAAACACCACGGCCTTGGGTTCACTAAGTTCACACACCCCACCCTCCATGTCCAAGGTGAATTAGCAACATTTGTAGGGGTGAAGCACTAATTGATTTTTGTCACCATGCTGGTTCAATTCTATGCATTAGAAGAAAACTCATTAACTAATTTGGTCATATTTGACAATTTTTTTTTGGATTTGTATTAGTGGTGAACGGTGATTGGGAGAACAAATGCCACCTGATAGTGTTCCTCATGCTTAGACGTATGGGGAAGTGGAGCCAGGGCATAGGTATCTTTTTTTACAGACTCCACTTCCTCATGTGGACGGGGAAAAACAACTAAATACAATTAGATGAACATAAATAATCATC
Organism: Macadamia integrifolia; assembly: GCF_013358625.1. Lineage (NCBI taxonomy): Eukaryota > Viridiplantae > Streptophyta > Magnoliopsida > Proteales > Proteaceae > Macadamia > Macadamia integrifolia. The sequence continues at coordinate 21,623,013 of NC_056569.1, forward strand.
TAAATCAATCAAATTTCTACCTTTAAAAAAAAAGAAAATTTAATCAAAAAGCCTTTTTATTTTTTATCCATTTCTACACACAACACACATGTTCACCCGATATGAGATGGGTTTGCCACCACTAGGCTAGCTGTTAGTGTTCAAGTAAAATAACCAAAAGACGCCACCCGTATAAAATGAAGTCGATGGAGGAATCTCCCTGTATTGCCATGAAAACATTCTAATGGAACACCAAATGCACCTAAGCTTAAACAAAAGGTGGGTGAACGAGTGGATACCAATCATTAATTGTTTTAAGCGTGATTCAATCTTATTCAATGGATTTCCTATTTTCTTTTTATCCTTATTCAAAAAAACCACTATAAAATTTATTGTTTATTTTGATGGGTTGCTTTAGCAATTCTAAGATTCTTGGGTAGGCGGCTCATACTTACTTCGTGAGGATGGGTGGATGGTTTGGATGGTGTGGATGGTACCATCACACTTATCGCGTGAGGATCATTTCCCTCCTAGTGTTCGATCTTTTAAGTCTCTCTCCCACGCATTGCACTGCATTCGGCCTCAGCTTCATTTATTTACTTCTTTCGTTTTCCTCTACTTTCAGGTGTTACGTAACCTTGAGAAGAACATTGAAAAATTAGAATGACAAAAGAGAAGCTGGATGTAAGGTTGGAGGATGGGTATAGACTATGGTGTCATTGGTGGGTATCCCTTACGGTATGGAAGGTATAGGAAAAACAATGCAAGTTATGGGAGGTATTGGATGGGACACGTGGCGAAACCAGAGGAAGATCTTCCACTCCGTAGGTTTTATTTTAATCTAATAGCATCTATAAGTACTACATATTCAGTTGGAAGAAATAATTTTAGGAGTCAAATGTTTAGTTTTGAAAAAATGTGTGAAATTGTGGAAGAAATAATTATATGATACCCAGGTTCGCCTTTCGAAAAGTGTGGAAGAATTAAGTTTAATAATCATATTTAATTTTGAAAATAAATGTATTGTATTGCGAGATGTAAACATGTTATCTCTCCTATTGGTGGTACACATTCCATCTCTGTTATCAGTAATATCAACATGCGAAGAGGGGGAGAGAGTGGAAAGATGCTCCAGACGTGTTGTAGAACTATTTTTAATACTTAGCTTCGAAATCCATTCACGCTTAAGAATGGTGCAAAGCAACTAAAGTTTCATCGTTGATGTCAAATCAGATAGTATCTTTACCTCAATTGCTAGATCAATGCCCACAGTTGCCCACTATGATTCTTTTTGGAGCACACGTCTCCACTTGAGATTCTAGATTTGATCAATTGTAATGGGTTAAAAAAATTTACCGCCTTCAATATCTAGTCTTGTCAACCTTGATGTTAATTGGTTGTATGATGCTACTAGAGTTACCACCTGAAATCTGAATGTTGATTCAGACTTGTACAATTGCAAGAGCCTAAGATAGCTACCGGTGGAGCAAAAAAGCTGAACCATGGAGTGCATGAGGGTTTGGAATGTGTTCCAACTTCCAACTCATGATTATAGATGGTTGATTGTAAAAATTTGTCCACATCTCAAGAAATTGTTGATTGCAGAATGCTTTTGAAAATTTACATGAGTTTAACTCCATCGATTAGATCAATTGGAGACGATATGTATTGAGATTCTGCAACTTGGATGGTTTTCTAATTTGAAACATATGACAATACAAACATGCTCCAATCTGAAGGAGTTATCAATTGGTGAACCAGTATCATACAAGCATGCCATTGGGCAGCCCAACTTGACTGAGCCAGTCAATATAGCTTGTGTTTTGGGTGTGCGGTGTACCTGTTCATGAGCCTAGGAATTTTGATGTAGCCTAAGCCCCAAGGCAATGCAGGTATTTGGTATGTCTAGTATTATTTAATGTGCATGAAGATCATATCACGCTATTATATAGAGGGAGGGGATTCTTAACAAAGGGATACGAGAGAGAGAGAGAGAGAGAGAGCTACCGGGTCACGTGGCCCTACATCAGTGCTAAGACCAATGAGATCATGGGAGAAGTATTAACAAGAGTGAGGTTTTCATATTTCACGGGTTGGGGCATCATTTCACTCCCTCTATGTCTAAGAGAAACACATGGCAAGATACAAATAATATTTTATATGGTATATTTATTTTTCCTGTTAATATTTTTTTTATAGAGAATCAGACAATAACATTAAGTCGAGTAAAGTTGGAAAAGAGTTTGCCTTTCCTTCATCACAGCCTGCCTATCCATAGCATCATAGGCTATGAACTTGAGCTATACAAGTCCAGTTAATTTGGTATACTTTCCATTAGACAAAAATACCCTTAATGAAATTTAAAAAAATAATTTTAGTTAACAAAAATTTACTCTTACTCTCTATCCCTACTACAAGTATGGTGTAATAGCTGAGATCTATGAGACTTCTCTAATTAGTGGATGTCAACCTAGAAGATAAACCCAGAGACTGGACAATTAGGTGAAGTAGATTTTGCATATCGGAATTGGAGATGCATCATAGCCTTTTGGCCGATTATAATTATGAAGGACCAAGAATGTCAGTGTAAATTTAATATTGAAGTAATCAGAATGATAATGGTGCCAAGAAAAACCATGGAAATGGCACTCAGAATCCTGACCTGTTCAAAGTGACCCAACCACATTAATTACAAGACCCTAGACACTCTTTTAAGTTCATTTTTAAGAGATCTGTACACATCAAAACTAGAAATGCAAAACTCTCTTCTCAGTCCTAAGCAAGCTAGGTAGGGAATAGAAGTAATGAAGGCACCCCAACATAGAGAAAAGAACTTTTAGAACCAAATCACTCATATTCCTACAAACAAGGCAAATAACTTTCATTCATGTCCCCAGCCAATGATGCTTGTTTTCAAAACTATGCTTTCTTTTTTGTACATCATATTCACAGTAAAAACTGTTCTATGTAAAAGAGAAAAAAAGACAGAAAACTATATGTTCACTCTTATTCTGAGCTATTATGAGTACTAGTTTCTGGGATGCATCCTGTGAGAGCAGTTCCCATCATATATCGCAGCACACCTGAGATTTGCTGGCATTGACTTCCTTGGAGTGACCTGGAGTGTATTTGGACATCAGTTCAGTCATTACAGTTTCAAATTCCTTTTCCAGCCCAATCTCCTCTTCGTAATGCCTCTTCTTCATCCCAGCCTTCTTGGTCTCATGCAATCTTATGAGCTTTTCTCTCTCTGCCTCAAACTCTTCCACACCCTTTTCCTGGGCTTGGATGAATCTTGCCATCTCCTCTCCCCTGGAAAATAAAAATCTATGATTGCAGATAAATGAAAACCAATTTATTTTGATGCATCACATTCTCATCTAGTATAACATAAAGAACCAATCATTGTTCGTCCCTTTTTTTATATGGGAAACCACTTCTTCATTGAGAGATCTATATAAACTTCTAGACAAATAACAATTTCCCAAAGGAAATGGACTAAAGCCTCCACCAAATAAAGACTACAAAAAACAGAAATGATTACATAAAATTCTAAAATAGAAATTCAGGCGGAAAAATAATAATTACACCCTGATCCCCACCAAACTGCAACCTGATGAGATAAACCAGCATAGAAACTTTAGCAGTTGGGCACTTTTTTTTGGGGTAATCAGATGATCCCAATGGAATGTGGAAGATTGGTCAATTGTCATTTCCAACAATCCAAAAATGTGGTGGCTGGCAATCCATTAGACAGATGGTAAAAGTAATCTCCAGGACAGACAAATGGTAGTTGATCCACGTATTGGTTGGACATCTTACAGCCATGCTCCCACACCCCCCCCCCCTCCCCTCCCCTCCCCTCCCCTCCCCTTCTTCTATCCATACATTCAACAAAACTTACCATGCAATTAATACTTTTTTACAGACCAGAATCCTTAAAAGAGGCCTATGAGCTCATATGGTTGGTTGTCCCTGTTTCAAGACATCATAATCCCATGGGAGCGAGCAAGCAATCCTTCTGATCCCGGCCTGGTCAGCGAGATTTCAATAGCCAAGCAAGGAGTGTAAAGGGCTTCTTTCCCTAATTAGCAAAGGAAATAGCGATCGGCATGCTCTAGCTTTCGAAGGGTACCAGGGAGTGGCTCTTTCAATCCCCTGGAGTTCCCCTTGTTGTCAAAAGGTGGCTGGCGCCTGACCATCATCGACTAGATAGACCCTTATTTACTTTATGAAAAAGCGATCTTGTGGAAGCCATGACATAGGGCCACTTAAAGGTGAAGAAGACCGAGATGCAACAAGCATTACTCCAACTCATCAATGCAATTTTAGACGAGGCTATATCGACTGAAACTAGATTCACAAAGACATTTCATCTAAGAATCAAATCTTATTCACTAACTGTACCTATGGGATAGGGATAGAGGAAGAGGAAAAATCCGAAAATTTCACATAGTACTTTTGATCGAAAAAACAACCTGATTTATTTCGATTTATTTCGTACCCTTCGCTCGATGAGAAAATGGGTCAGATTCTACAGGATCAGATCAAAACTATGGGACAGAAATGAGGAGATGCATTGCCGATAAGAGGGGCACTAAACCAACAATTTGGACAGTCCTTTTGGGACAGAGGGAGTAACATTTATCTGGAGTACAAACTGAAAACATCCTCAACATTGGAGGAGGAATCTATCAAAAAAAAAAGAGGGGGAAAAGTCATAGATTATCAAGTCATCAACAACCTTCATTCCATCTTATCGAAGAAAACAAAATTAAATAAAAGAACCCTCACTCCAAAAATAAAAATAATAAACCTGCAAAGAAAATCATAATCACTTGGAACAAATTACAGTGCTTTCTGCACCTAGTCAAAAAAGTATCAATCATTCATCACAACTTGAAATGACATTTGCACGGACATGAAAGCAACATACCTTAGTTTCTGGTCCTCTTTGGATGTGGAATTCATATTTGATTCCTTCATTTTCTGACGTTCTACCTGCAGTTGCGTCTCAAAGTTTCTCTCCTTCTCCTCTAGAGATTGTTGAATAAAGCTGACTTGATCCTTGAAAAAATTCTCTTGGTTGTCCATCTTTAATAAAATGAAACAACAGGGAAAGTGAATATTAGCAAGTCTGGGAGAAACACCATTGAGCAAAAGATGGGTCTTAGACAGCCAATTTCTATGTCACCTGAGACTTGTAAAGCTCCACATACAATGTAAAATCAGGAACCAGCCCCCTCCATTAAAAATTAGGAAGAAAACTTTTGAATCCTCATAACATTCATCCAACAAACAAATTTTATTTTTTTTTATCTGAGGGGGTGTGAAAATAACCACTGGAATTTTTTTCTCTTTTTTTTCCCCTTATGTTGGAGTCAGCATTTCTTGTTGGAACAATATAAAACCTTAAAGAAAACAAATCAGTACATATATAAAAATGGAAGCATTCAATGATGTTTATGAACAAGCAATGTACTGAATTTGAAAACATAGTTGCCACGGTGCCGATGCAATCAAAGGCTTTGGAGGGCTGCCTAAGTGCTTAGACGACACGTCGCCCACCTTAAGGCGAACAAGGTGACCAAGCGTTATTTTTCCTCTTTTCTAACATCATTTAGTATGCTACATATACCTTGTATCATAAAAAATCAACGTTAAGCCGCATCAAGTCATAAAAAATTAAAATTTAGAGAACAAGATTGACTGATCAAATGATTTTATTTTTACATGAGACTTTTTGCATTAGGTAGAGCACAAAACCAGTTTTCCAACAAGTCTGAGATTATTTAAATCCGATTTCTAATGACTGAGTATTTTCCGGTCAAACTTATTTTAATGTGTGCGAATGTTGTTAAAATCGCCTAAATGGAAATAGTTTTATGAACATCAAATCAAAATATTATTTTACCAAACTTTTGGTTTTTAACAATATTTTGCCATGATAAGATTTATGAAATTTTCAGAATTGAGAGAAACCCCAACATTTGAAAGTTGATAATCACCCCATCAACCAAAAATCCAGTTTTTGTTCTTGAACTGAGGGGTTGACTTTTTATCCCTTTAGAATTTGATTTTTAAACTATTTTTAATAAGGATGTAGCTGGTGCATGTGCGAGGTTTTTTTGGGGGGGGGGGAGGCGAAAACTATATAGCCTTACCCCAAGAATGTCGAGAGGTTGTTTCATTCAAATAGGAGGTACTTGCTTATTTATGGTTAATATCTTAAGTAAATGTTCATTTACTTAAATGATATCTGACATAAATTAGTGCTGCGTTTTGCACTAAAGCACCAATGCAACAAGGCGACAGTTGCCCAAAGCCCCACTAGGCTGCCTGGATGCCCTAGTCGTTGCCTAAGCGATGCCTTGACAACTATGTTTGAAAAAGAACCGATAAAAGGCCATTCCAAAAAATGCCTAAAATCTTCAAAAAAATAGCCTCGTGTGCCCATTGATGAGATGTAGAACACTCCGCAAAGACTGTACATCCCTGCAAATTTTCTATCCATGGGTTGTGTGTGTGTTGGGCCTTTGGTTCAATGCATTTTCATTGTAATGGGCACTTTATAGGGCCTATGATATGGGTCGAGGCTAGGTGGGATGCTTAGTGATATCTTCTTCGCAAGTACTCCAATGTTTTCTGAAATTGCATATTCTGTCTAACGATTTCAGTAACACTGTTTTTTTTAAGTGAATTAGATTCTACTGCAATTTAATCCTTGTTGCTAATATCTGGCTGCCATTCATATACACATTCATGACTCCATTAAGACCCTGGAAACTAGGGATTGAAACTTCCTATTTCAAGTCTGATTTTAGTTGTTTTAATTGAACAAGGAATCTGTCCAGTCTCAGCATCCAACCAATGGATTTATCTGAGATTATACTATGTTATTCTCCTCTGCTGGATCTCCACACGACCTGGATTCTATCAAGATCAGAACTTTTGATCTGCTGTTGTAATAAATATCTCAAATCTGGATTATGGGTTTCAGATTTTTACTGTTTTTAACTGTTGACTCAAATCCAACCATTAAAACATTGCAAAATTTTGGTCGCTTGATTAATTCTTCTCAAGTGCATCGGTGTTTGATTTGTGGCAATTTTTTTGCGTTCTAAGAAATTGGGCCTTGGATCCCATTGACTCTTCCGTGAATTAGTTCTTGGCCCCTATGTGGGTCTAGTCTATTAGTAATGGCCAATTAGTCCTAAAAATTGAACCAAAAAGAAAAAAAAAAAATGAAGGGAGACTTTGAATTTTGGGCCAATTCAGAAGAAAAATGGAGAGGTCTGATCTACCTTTGTTTTTTTGGTAGAATAGGATTGGCCTACCAAAGATTCCATCTTCCGAAGTTTAGGTCCCTTGGATTCGAACCTTGTAACAACTAGCAAATATCCCACTAAGCGAGGTAATGGCACCATCACAGCCCTGATTGTCTATGTTGATGACATTGTGGTGATTGGAGATGACAAAGCTGAGATAGCCAAGCTGAAGAACTACTTAGCCCAACAATTTGAAATCAAAGATCTAAGACCCTTGAAGTACTTCCTGAGGATTGAAGTGTCTAGATCCAAGAAGGGCATAAATATATGCCAAAGAAAGTTTCTCCTAGACCTATTGAAAGAAACAGGAATGTTGGGCTACAAACTTGCAAGTTCTCCTATTAAGCAGAATCATAAACTTGGGGAAGATTCTGGCCCTCCCTTATTGACGCAGGGAAATATCAGAGGCTAGTTTGGAAACTTATTTATTTGTCATTGACTCGTCCAGATATTACTTATGCAGTGGGTGTGGTGAGTCAATTTATGCATGCTCCCAAGAGTGGACACTTGGATGCTATCACCGCATTATCCGGTACTTGAAGTCCTCTCCAGGGAAAGGACTACTCTATGCCAAGCATAACAACATGAGCATAAAAAGCTTCACTGATGCAGATTGGGCTGCTTCAGTTTCTAACAAGAGATCTACATCATGCTATTGCACAGTTGTAGGTGGCAACCTGAGGAGCAAAAAACAACCTGTGGTGGCTCAATCTAGTGTAGAGGCAGAGTTTAGAGCTAAGCCTCATGAAGTGTGCGAGCTCCTCTGATTGAGAAGGCTGGTCTAAGAGTTGGGATCTAATACTAAGGCACCCATGAGACTTTATTGTGACAACAAGGCTGCCATAAGTATGGCCCACAACCCTATGTGATAGAATAAAACACATAGAGGTGGATAGGCACTTTATAAAAAGAAGATCGACTCTAGTTACATATATACACCTTTTGTGAGGATTAGAGATCAGTTGGCTAATATTTTCACAAAGGGGCTTCTTCATCATCAGTTTAGTACTCTGTTGTCCAAGTTGGGAATGTATGACATTTATTCTCCAGCTTGAGGGGGAGTGTTAGAGATGTTAGAGATTATGCTCCAGGGGTAGTTTGTGAACTAGTTATGTCACTAGTCAAGTTATATTGTAATTCTTATCTTTACCTTTTTACCTCCCTAGGGAGGTGTATGTAATTACTTGTAATATATTAGTGAAGTAATATATATATATATATATATATATGTTAGAGAGGCAATCCTCTCAACACACATTCTACCATTATTCCTCTCCTTCTTCTTCTTCTTCTCCAACCCTGTCCTTTTCCTCTTCTTCTCTCTTTCTCCCTTGGATAATCACAATCCTTATATTCTAACTCCATAAAGGTTGGCTTTGACTCTGTTAGTTGACCTAATTTCTGGTTTAGGGCTACTTGTGATCCTGTTACAGGGGTGTCTAATTCTGAACCTATGGTTCATCCTACTTATCCCCCACCAGCAGATGAAATGATTTTACACTCAACTGAGGTGTAAAAGTCAAAGCATGCAGTAAATTTTCATGGGTTCCATTGGAACAAGGACCTCAATGAGCAACTAACTTAAAGGAACCATTACATATTTAAAATCCATAAAACACAGTAATGGATCTCTCATCATGTTTGACTCACCTGACTCAATATGGTCATGCAAAAAAGCACAATATAGAATCAAAAAATGGATCTCTCTCATGTTTGACTCGCCTCACTCAATACGGTCATGCAAAAAAGTACTATGTAGAATCAAAATCTTTTATTCCTAAATTTCCTTCTAACTTTAATAGGAGACATTACATCAGACTCAAGTCATAGCATTTGACTCTTTATCACAGTTTACGTCATATCATAAATAGATAATGGAAGTTAACAACTGATAAATCTTCAGGATTGGAATTTTTCCATTCATTTTCTCCCCTCCCCACAGAGGACAGTTTCATCACCCATTCACCCATCAGTGTTGGTAATGAAGCAGACATGCAGATGCAAAGTTAAAATTGGTAAAAGGACTTGTTTATAAGAATCAACAACATGATCATCAGAACCAGGCAAAATGGGGGGCCAAATGAAGAAAACCAGAATCACAAACATAGAAGCTTTAGGCTTTCCAACAGGCCAACACATCACATGAACATGGCTAGGAGAAATAGTGTTGCATAAATGTAAGAGTATATTGTTTCATACTTATGTAGTATGGCCTATGGAGCAGTAGATATGGCCACAAGCAACCATTGGAATTGGACATTTACTCTTATCTCAGTTCAGGCACAAAGCTTGGCAGCTTGGGCAGCTCAGAAAGTCCATTTTGCTACACCACAATAGGCAACCAGAAACAGGAAACGTGCAATTACCTAACATTGTAGGAAAAATAAATACATGTGTGGCTTCCAGTATTACCTCTTCTTTGTTTTGTTCATGCTGCACTTTTGTTCTTTGCCTCACTATGCGGTTATCTTCAACAGTCTTCCGCAGCTTATCGTTCAATACCCCAAATGATTCCTCTAGAGCCTTTGAATGTCTTTGTTCTTTCACCACCTCGTTTTTAAAATAGATCAATTGCTGATTATCTTCACTCATTTGCTTCATTGGGCCCACAACCTTTTCTTGGTAGGATTTTATTTCAAATTTCAGCTTCGCCTTGCCTAATCACATCCAATCAGAAGATAAATAAAAAAGTAGTATTTTGATACTCTTAAGGATTATAGCTATATAAATAAGAAAATCAGACACAAGCCGATAGAAATATAATGTTCAATTATACATTATACAGTGTAATCTAAGGAACGGAAGTGCATTAGCCAACGATTAGAACCACCGGAACTGCAGGATTTCCCAGCAAATACACGTATCATGCGCATCCTATGCAACTGGTTGAGTATACATAACAGTTCAGTAAGTCAGAAAAATGCACCATCCCCTATGGCTAAAGTTTAATATATATCTGAAGGAATGAATTATTATTCTTTACTACTAAGTTAATATATATGGAGACTAATGGCCTAATAAGGCAATAAGATGTGGAAAGAGAAGTGCAGTTGCAGCCAGGTAGAGTTATCCTAATATTCAGACCATCACAAGAACATATGAGTATGAACACACAAATTAGGCAAGGGAAGAACTGGACCATGAGAATGTTGGTTGAAGATGTCCAAGTCTTCTTTGCATGCCATAAAACCATACAGCTGACGTTCACCACCCGCAGAGAAAAGCACCCGATGACGCTCCCAAGCTTCCCTATGTGTTCCTTCTTTGCGAAAATGTTCATCCAGGCGCTCAGCCTCTACATAGCCCATTGCAGAGCTCTCAAATATTAGTACACTCATTCCTCGGTGCCCTTGAGGACCATAGGAATGCCGAGCCTTGACTGCCGCATATGAACTAAAATAATCAAGAAGCTCCTGATTTCCCATTCCTATCCACTGCAATAATCAGACAGGACCAAGGAAAGATGAGATATAATACAAAAGGAGAAAAAGTCAACTATAGCATATGAGTATGACAAAGGCACTACAATGCAAGAGTATACGGTACATTGACCATGATGATGCCACATTACAGTTCAGTTAAAAGGATAACATAATGCAGCATTAGATTTTGTCTTAAGGCCCAGAAAGTAACTACCTATTAGAAGGTACTTATAAACAACTAAATTCTTTCATTTAGAAATTTTTTGGGACCATGTTTATTTTGTACCCACCAGTGACTATTCCATTTCAATCAGTAATCACTCCTTGGCACCTAAACATATGGACCAATTTCAACTGTCTAGAAAATTATAGACAAATCCAGATTTATAATTTGAACCTATACAATATAGAAATCAGATTCATCTCGGAAAAACTTATTTAGAATCTCAATTCGGAATAGACACAGCATGCGGTTGTTTATGGAGGTAACCAAGCAGCAAAAAAAGAAGACTCTGGGATTCCTACAGAAAATGGAATATTGCAATGTACCTTGTCATTCTCATCCTGCTCAAGTCTCGTGTTCATAATGATAACTATAGGTGGCCAGACTATCTCCTTATCAGTAACTGTCTGTTGCAGGCCTTTCCATTTGCCATAAGCTTCCCCAGCTGGTATAACTGAAGTTCCCCTACTGCCGAGCTCCTCATCCAACAATTCAGCAAATTGGCGATGGAGCTTCACCCTTGTCACTCCTTTTGTCTTTGCATGGGTAAGCAAGGGCTGCAGGCCTCGGTACCAGTCAATACCACCTGGGCCACCTTTGCACGCTGGACAGTGCCACTGCCTCATCGGTTCATTTATTTGTTCAATGGTCAAATTGTCCAAGGCATCAAAGAATACCTTGAACCACTTGCTCTTCTTGAGTGTCTCATGGCTTTTTTCGCTTTCATCAGAATCATAATCATCACTTAGTATATCATCATCATCATCATCAACATCAATGGGATGATGATGAGAACTCATATCAGACCCATAATTGTCTTCCCCAGCAGATCCTGCATGAAGTTTAGAGGTGTCATCAATTCCCTGATCTTCTGACGCCCTCTGTTGTCCACCAGCTCGATTGGCCCATTGCCATCCATGTGGTAAAGGAGGAGGTACATAAGGAAGTGGTGCCACGTAAGCATTCTCCCATCCTCTATTAGATGAATTGGCCTTTGGGTTTCCCCATCCAGCAGCTGGTCTCCTAGGTTCAGCAACCTGTGTCTGCCACGCACCACCAGGACTCCTACCTTTTCCACCATTACTGGCCAGGCCAAGCTTCTGTGCTGTATCTGGTTGGCCCCACGCTTTAGGACCAGGGCTCTGAGGGCTCCATGGTTTTGCTTTTGCACCAGTTCCTCCTCGGTTCTTGGACTTCCTTGCACAAACCTCCCACTCACCATCTTCTGCATTATCCAGGCTGATATCTGCGACATCATGACTCAGCTGGTCCACCTTGGGGCTGTTGTTAGCAGAACCAGAGCCTCCCGATGGCTGCCCATACCGAGGGCTCACATTTTTACCTTTGGTCGATGAACTAACATTACCAACAAGGGATTGCTTGCCACCTCCCCTTTTTGAGTTCATTTCAGTATTGCAAAGTATCTGCATAGTTTTGTTCGAGTGTATATTGCTAAAAATATCAAAAGAAAGTTCTGAACGACTAAATTGTTCAAGAAACACGTAAGATTCCAACTACTTTATACCAGGACACAATACCAACAGCAGACCAGCACAAAAGGCCATACACAGAATAGGAACACATCAACTGGAATACTGGATTACTTCCATCAGGAAGATATCCCCTACTAAAAGTCCATCATAACATGATTTTAACCCTCTTTATTGTATCGTTATTTTGGACAGCAAATATATGATACAAAAATATAAAATCTTCAGAGCACCACACAGAGACCGCCAAGTGGCAACTGTTAATGCTGGATCACATTCCCCACATGTTCTATCTTTACCAGTCTTTTTTTCTTTGGGGGGTGTTTGGGGGTCAGTAATCCATTGCTGGTGTGTACTGTTCTCATAGTCAACTGACAGGTGTAACAGACAAGCATGCAGTAAAAAGCACAAAAACAGTGGGCACACTCAAAAGCTTCAATATTATACTGCTACTATACCTGAAATTGAGGTCATTTTCAAAAAAAAAAAAATGTGTTTACCTCAACATGAAACAAATTCAGAATGTAATACGCTGAACCTTAAAACAAGAATCAAAAGAGCAAAATTAAACTGGATTTGAAGAATTTCAGCCATCAGTCATGCACTGTAGCATAATCATGTCCCAATGAAACCAAATTCAGATTTCAAGCTAAAATCCAAAATATTCGAAGAAGAGTATCCTTTCTGGGGGAAATAAGAGAAAGCATCTATATTCCCAGCAATGAACAAACAATTTTGTTTTTCATCACATACAATACTTAAAGCAGAACACACCCACTGTATTTATTCATACTAAGAGTTGAATCATATCAAATACAGATATTCTATGAAAAAGTCCAAAATGCTGATAATCTTGAAAGCCACATCAATAATCCCTCAGAAATCTTATATGTGATCATATATCATGAAAAGCTATACAGAAAGAACCATCAGAAAAATATGTAGAAATGCAAAAGCGAGCACACAGAAATGGAGTTCCGTTGCCAAATATGTCAATTTCAGGCAATTGCTTCAGCTCTCGACATTGTGCAAGGGCATCTAAAGGATGGCTAATCCTTTCTTTTGGAAGGATTTGGATAGAAGGGGCGAGGAAGAATAGAGTAAGACGAACATTAGTTGAGGTTCAGCTAATTCCCTACAGTAATCTACTTCTGAAGCTCCAAAAGACCTCAAGCCACGCTCTGCAATAATCTTCGACTCTAGCTCCAAAAGATGGTTGCCCTACAGACTATTTGAAGACCCAAAGCACCTACAGATCATATACCATAATCAGCTTAAGAGGACATAACCAATTGGATCTGTCAGGGTTTTGCTGCCTGATCGATTTCTTCAATATCTCTCAGCCCAGCCAGCCATTAGTTGACCTCTTTTAGGGTTTTGTTGAGGCCACCAAGGGATACCTTCGACCCTAGTTTGAAGGCCAACCAAGGCCTGTAACTGCTGCTATTGCTACAGAACTTCCATAAAGTCTCCTTTTTCATTCTTCGAGCATAACTTCCTAAGCCATCTGTTGAGGGTCATCTTTTGAAGGATAGTCAGGCATCACACGAGGGACCTTTGGTCCAAATTTGAGGTTCATTGGAGGCTGAAATCTCAACATATCGAAAATTGTCAAAAGTTTCCTAATTCATGTCAACAGCATAACTCTCAGTTCAACCACCAAAATTGTCTCATCTTTGAGAACTTGTTGACCCATAGAGGACCTTCATCTACGCCAAGTTTCAGCTCCATCTAAGCTATGGTTTGTGAGATCTCATATTTATCCCTATTTAGCCAGATTTTTCAGAGTCTGCTTGGGATTAGGTCCTTTGTGATCTAGTCTTACATCAGATAGTTTTGTGTAATTGGCTATAGTGGTGCTCATCTTTATTTATAATCCAATAAGTAGAGTCTTGATAGAAAACCTACTAAGACTCTAACTCTAAGTCTCAACTCATAGCACGATTGGGACACTCCGCCTATCATGAACACTCTTTAACAAAAACTTAAATTAATAAAAAGTTAAAAACTGAACTAGGAAGTGCAGTATGGGAGTTTATTTTCATGAATATGAAGCACAATAAGATGTCAATCAAAGCTGAATTAGGAAGTGCAGTATGAGAGTTTATTTCATGAATATGAAGCACAATTAGATGCCAATCAAAGCTTGAAGATGATGCAGTACCAACAAGGGTTTACACAAGGAGAACCAAGACCAAGGTTGACCCAAGTGGTTGATTGGGTCGACCCAAATCTGGTCCAAGTCAGCCCACGATTTGGGCTGCTGATGGGGTTACTAATTAGTTATTTAGTTCTATTTTGAAGTCCTAAATTAGTTTTTAATTTCAAGTCATTTTTAGTTTCTAATTTCTGTCAAGACTAGTTTCAATTTTCATTAGATTCCAATTTCCTGTTTTTAGTAACATTTTGTAATCAGTTTTTAGTAACTCTGAGTTACTATTATTTGTAAACCCTCCCCATCATTATAAATAAAGAAGATGGCTCTTTTATGAGCCACGATTTTGATTAATAAGAAAACAACTCTCTTGTTGCTGCCGCTGGGTATCCATGGCTATTTTCTTGTGTTAGATCGAGGAAGAAGGACTTGGTGTGCGATCCAAGTGACTCCTTCCGGCGTGAAGTCCAGGAGACCTGTTTTTAGTGTGTTTTCTTTACTTTCTTTCACATCTTCAAGGCTTACCAAGACTGCAGAAAACCAGATACGATTTCTTCTATCTCTGCCCAAAATTTTCTGCAAAAACAAAGCCTTAGGTCTCTGCTGGAAAGATCAGTTCTAAAGGTCTGATCAGCCGAATCTTTTGGTCGAAGGATCCCCTCTATCCATCGACCCTACTTTTGGCTGATTCTGATCAGCCATCTCTGAGAAATTAAAAATCTCCGGATTTTCATCTTCTAGTGATTTGAAGTTCCTATTTCTGAAATCGACACTGCTGTTGGTTTAATTACTGACTTCTCTGGGTTGTTATTTATATTCTGGACATTTGAATCTGATATTAACTTGCTCAGCCTCTGATCTAGTATTAAGAATCACTGCTGTCCTTGGTTATTCTCTATATTTCTGTTTCTGGAAGTCGATTATTGCTGGGCTGTTATTGAAGTCTGATTTTTCTGTTATATGTATTTGGACTGGTTTGGTTGTTCTTTGGTCTAAAATTTCCTACAGATTTGGGAGTAGTTGGGTGTCCAATTTAGTCATACATTAAGTGGTATCAGAGCATGGCTGAGAACAACACCCCCACCCTAGTTTCTCTTATGGAAATGTTATGAGAAGAAGGCTGAACAGCAAGCCTTACGGACTGAATTGAAGGTTGAATTGGATGCCAGGTTGTTGAATGAAGAAACCCCACCACAATAGCCTATTGGCGATTCACGTACAACAGCCGAAGTGGAAACCCCATTGAATGTAGTTGCCCAGTTGACTAACAGGAGACAAACCCTAATCTGAGAGCACCGCAGAGGGTTCCGGTAGCATACTTTTGAAGAGTATGTAAAAGGATATTTTGAGACTGAGCGTCCCATGCAACAGAGGGATTCTGAAGATTCACAGAAAGTCAAACTCGATCTAAAGGAGTTTGATGGGAGATATGACCCCCAATTGTTCTACGATTGGATAGTGGCACTGGACGCCTATTTTGACTATTATGAGTTACCTGAGGAACGGAAGATGAAACTAGCTCGTGCAAAGCTAGTTGGGGCAGCTCGTGAATGGTGGAGGACCTATGAGCTAGAGTTAGAAGACCGTGGTAGAAAACCTACTAGTTGGGAGGAGATGAAGCTTGAGCTATCAGATAAATACTTACCATGCAACTTCAGAGCTCGCATACAAGGCCAGCTGAACTCTCTTCGTCAAGGGTCTATGACTGTTGCAGAGTACATGAACAAGTTTGGCACACTTTATTCTCGTACAAGCATAAGGGAGAATGAAAGGTAACTGTTATCTCGGTTTCGACTAAGATTGCGAGCTGAAATCAATAGGGGTATCGGAGTTGTTGATGTGCACTCAGTGAGGGATTGTTTTGACAAGGTCCTACGAGCAGAGGAGCTTCTAGCACAGCCAGTTAGAAGGTTTGGTTTCCAAGCTGGGGAGGTAAAGAATAATTTTTTAGCCACTAAACCTAGTAGCTCAGCACCTCCAAAGTCCACTTTTCCTCCACGAGCTGATCATAAAGGAAAGGCACCCATGACAGGTGGTAATAAGGTACAGTGTTTCCATTGCCAAGAGGTAGGACATTTTGCTAAATCTTGTCCGCATCAGCAAAGGGTTAATGCAATAGCTGAGGTTGAAGACTCCAATGAAGAGGATGAGTCAGCTCTTTACCCCTATCCTTTAGATGATGATGATGATAATGATGATGATGGGTATGACTATGATATGAAAAACACTAATGAGGATGATACTTAGGGAACAAATATTGTTACTCGCATATTGGTGGCTGAAACCAAAGTAGAGGATTGGTGACGTAACTGAATATTCTACAGCCGTATGAAGTCAGGTGAGCATACTTGTCAGATTATCATTGATAGTGGCAGCTATGTCAACGTTGTTTCTAAAGCCTTTGTGAAGAAAACAACCTTGAAAGCTGACCCACATCCTCAGCCTTATAAGGTATCCTTGCTGAATGGTAATACTCTAGAGGTGAATAAGAGGTGCTCAGTTCCTTTGAAACTTTACCGATATTAAGAGAAAGTTTGGTGTGATGTGATCCCAATGAAACTCACAGATGTATTGCTTGGTCGTCCCTGGATGTGTGACAATGATGCCACGGTTGGAGGGAAGAAGAATCTGTGTACTTTCATGTGGAAGGGTGTTCCTACAACTTTCTATCCGATAAATGTGCTGGCCGAAATACAGCGAAAGGGATCCCTAAGGTCAAATCAGAAGGACATTGACAATGAAAAGGTAGTAGATATGCCCACAAAGGAGTTGCTAGCTATTCCCCGCAAACAGTTCTTACGCACAAGTTATGAGACTGGATTGTTTATGGCTCTTATTACTAGGAAAGTCATTCCCCAACCTGAAGTAGCGCATAGTGCACCTATCAGAGAGCTCCTATCTGATTTTTCTGACTTAGTCCCTGATGATCTCTCAGATGAGTTGCCTCTCATGAGAGACATACAGCATGCTATTGACTTGGTACCTGGTTCGGTTTTACCCGACCTTTCTGCTTACAGACTTAGTCCTACTGAGCATGCCGAGCTGAAACGGCAAGTGGATGGGTTACTACAGAAGGGCTTCATTGAGGAGAGCTTAAGTCCTTGTGCAGTACCAGCTTTACTCACGTCAAAGAAGGATGGTTCTTGGCGTATGTGTATGGATAGCCGTGCTATCAACAAGATAACAGTCAAGTATAGGTTTCCTATACCACGACTAGATGATATGTTGGATATGTTGTCTAGGGCAAAGGTCTTTTCCAAGTTAGATCTGAGGAGTGGCTATCATCAAATTCGCATCCGTTCTGGGGATGAGTGGAAGACCGCCTTTAAGACCAAGGATGGCTTATGTGAGTGGAAAGTCATGCCTTTCGGTCTGACGAATGCACCTAGTACTTTTATGAGGGTGATGACACAGGTCCTTCGTCCCTTCATTGGTCGCTTTTTGGTTGTTTATTTTAATGACATTCTGATATACAATAAGAACCAAGAAGAGCATATGGATCACTTGAGGCAAGTCTTGAGAGTACTCCGTGCTGAGAAGTTATATGTTAATCTCAAGAAGTGTTCCTTCATGCTGCCCAAGGTTGTATTCCTTAGATTTATAGTGTCATCAAGAGGGGTTGAAGCTGATCCGGAGAAGATCAAGAGCATCACTGATTGGCCTACACCTAAGACACTATCAGAAGTCCGTAGCTTCCATGGGTTGGCTTCCTTCCACAGGAGATTTATTCGGAACTTCAGTGCAGTTATGGCACCCATCACTGAATGTTTGAAGTCAAGTAAAGGGAAGTTTGAATGGATAGCTGCAACGACCAAAGCCTTCGCTCTTGTGAAGAGGAAGATGGCAGAGGTACCTATCTTACGCCTACCAGAGTTTGACAGAAAATTTGAGGTAGCTACAGATGCTTCACATGTTGGGCTAGGAGGGGTGATAATGCAAGGATGACCCCCATCGCTTTTTATAGCGAGAAATTGAATGAGGCCAAGAAGCGCTATTCGACTTATGATCTGGAGTTATATGCAGTCATCCAAGTGCTACGCCATTGGAGGCACTACCTCATTGGTAAGGAGTTCATTTTGTACACTGATCATGAGGCCTTGAAGCACCTTCACTCACAAAAGTCGATTAGCCACAGACATGCCAAATGGGTAGCCTACTTGTAGGAATTTGTATTTGCTATGAAGTACAAGGCGAGAAAAGAGAATACAGTGGCTGATGCACTTAGCTGGAAAGTGCTCACACCTAACACATTTTTAGCACATGTTATTCACATAGATCAGATACGAGGTGAGTACGCATCTGATTCTGATTTCAACATTGTCTTTATGGAATTACAACAAGGTGGGCAGCACCTAAAGTACTCTATAAATGATGGGTACTTGTTCTTTGGCATACGGCTTTGTATCCCAAACTCTTCTCTACGTCATCACATCATACGAGAGTTACATGGAGGAGGATTAGGAGGATATTTTGGGAAAGATAAGACTCTTGCACAGGTGACTGATCGATATTATTGGCCATGCATTGCAAAGGATGTCGATCATGTGATCAAGAGATGTCGTATATGTCAGTTGGTAAAAGGGGGAAAACATAACACAGGTCCATATTCTCCACTACCTGTTCCTCATGCACCATGGCTTGATGTTAGCATGGATTTTGTTATTGGACTACCCCCTACTAGAGAACGATATGATTTCAATATGGTGATTGTGGATCGTTTCTCTAAAATGGCTCATTTTATACCTTGTCGTAAGACTTTTGATGCTTATCAGGTTGCAAAGCTCTTCTTCAAGGTAGTACGACTACATGGGCTGCCAACTAGTATTGTGTCTGACCGTGATGTTAAGTTCACTAGTTATTTTTGGAAGACATTGTGGTTGAAGACAAATACAAAGCTGAACTTTTCAACTGCATTTCATCCACAGACAGAGGTGGTGAACCGTAGCTTGGGAAACTTGTTGAGGTGTTTGGTTCGAGACTATGAGAAGACATGGTCTTCTATTCTTGACATTGCAGAATTTGCCTACAACAGCTCAGTGAATAGGACAACAGGTAGTACTCCTTTTGAGATCTTGCTTGGAGTTCAATCTAAGCGGCCTATTGACCTTATGTCACTTCCACCCCAGGCTCGAGTTAGTATTGAAGCTGATAAGTTCTTGCGTGATATCACTGAGGTGCATGCCAACGTCCGACGAAGTATTGCCTTGAACAATGAGGTGTATAAGGCTTCCGCTGATCGTCATCGACGTTATGTGGAGTTCAAACCCAAGGACATGGTGATGATTCGAGTAAATCCTGAACGATTTCAGACGGGTGTCAATACCAAGTTACATCTACGAAAGATGGGTCCCTACAAGGTGCTGAAACGTATAGGACCTAATACTTTTGTGCTTGAGCTGCCTGATGACATGACCATAAGCAACGTGTTTAATGTGGCTGATCTTCACCTTTATGTTGGGCATCATTCGGATGATGGAGACACGAAGCAAATGCTGAGGTTGCCCCAACTGAAACCACCCACTTCTGAAGTAATTGAAGACGTCTTGGATGATAATTACAAGACCTCCCTCCATGGCACCCGTTATCACACTTTTCTTGTCAAGTGGAAAGGCCATCCCCGTAGTGACTGTACTTGGATTCATGCTGATGATTTCAATAGGCTTGATCCCGACTTGTATGAGCGCTACATGTCCCTTATCCATTCATCAGAGTCGAATGTTTTCAAGCCGGGGAGAGCAGATGCAATACCAACAAGGGTTTACACAAAGAGAACCAAGACCAAGGTTGACCCAAGTGGCCAACTAGGTTGACCTAGATCTAGTCCAAGTCAGCCCACGATTTGGGCTGCTGATGGGGTTACTAATTAGTTATTTAGTTTCTATTTTGAAGTCCTAAATTAGTTTCTAATTTCTAGTCATTGTTAGTTTCTAATTTCTGTCAAGACTAGTTTCAATTTTCATTAGATTCCAATTTCCTGTTTTTAGTAACATTTTGTAATCAGTTTTTAGTAACTCTGAGTTACTATTATTTGTAAACCCTTCCCATCATTATAAATAAAGAAGAGGGCTCTTTTATGAGCCACAATTTTGATTAATAAGAAAACAACTCTCTTGTTGCTGCCGCTGGGTATCCATGGCTATTTCCTTGTGTTAGATCGAGGAAGAAGGACTTGGTGTGCGATCCAAGTGACTCCTTCCGGCGTGAAGTCCAGGAGACCTGTTTTTAGTGTGTTTTCTTTACTTTCTTTCACATCTTCAAGGCTTACTAAGACTGCAGAATACCAGATACGATTTCTTCTATCTCTGCCCAAAATTTTCTGCAAAAACAAAGCCTTAGGTCTCTGCTGGAAAGATCAGTTCTAAAGGTCTGATCAGCCGAATCTTTTGGTCGAAGGATCCCCTCTGTCCAAGTAAGGATCGGCGCTACTTTTGGCTGATTCTGATCAGCCATATCTGAGATATTAAAAATCTCCAGATTTTCGTCTTCTAGTGATCTTAAGTTCCTATTTCTGAAATCGACATTGCTGTTGGTTTAATTACTGATTTCTCTTGGTTGTTATTTATATTCTGGACATCTGAATCTGATATTAACTTGCTCAGTCCCTGATCTAGTATTAAGAATCACTGATGTCCTTGGTTATTCTCTATATTTCTGTTTCTGGAAGTCGATATTGCTGGGCTGTTATTGAAGTCTGATTTTTCTGTTATATGTATTTGGACTGGTTTGGTTGTTCTTTGGTCTAAAAGTTCCTGCAGATTTGGGACTAGTTGGGTGTCCAATTTAGTCCTACATTAGAAAAAGAAAAGGACCGAAAACAGAATTCAGTCTGTCCTTCGAACCAGCCCAACCAGCCAGCCTTGGTCCACTTTTTTAGGCCAGATTGAGCCTATTAATGAGAGTTGCTTGGAAGATATTGAAGGCCACTGTTGAAAGGTTTGAGGGTCCTCATTATAGAGGATCTTGGTGTTGATTTCGTGGTAGATAATGAAGTACTTTACAGAAGATATGTAGCTTATGTAGAGCTGTCAAATGCCTTGCAGGGAGAAAGATTATAAATAGATTGAGATTATATTTAGTTATCATTTTAGTAGTTTCAATTTTGTAGATTGACATTATATTTGGGTACTATTTTAGTAGTAACTAAATATGGCCTTATCATGAATATCAAAGGGCGGGCCACAATGCAACGTTAGGGTTGCTCTAATGCAGCCCAGTGATCATGACTTCGAGTCAGGAATCAGCCTCTACATTTACCATTCCCCCAGACCTTGCAATAGCGGGAGCCTCATGCAATGGGTAAGCCCTTTTTTTATGAAGCACAGTAAGGATTGTTGTCATGAAAGAAGCAAAGGATAAAGTTTAATTTGATGGATTCATCAGTAAGATCCAATATATGATGCCATACATATCCAAATCATAAACATCAAGTATTTCTAGTACAGAGTGAAAAAAATTGAAACCCAATTTCTAGGTCCAGAAAAAGATGCACTGATCATGAGATTAAGAGTGATTCTTCTTCACCAACAAACAGCAACATTCATGAAAAAAAAATTTCGCAATTAACACTTCCAGATTTCCTTAAAAATGTATGGCCGAACAAAAGTTAGTATTAGCCTATTTAAACCAAAAGTACCAACCAAATCAGGAAGTTAGGCTCGGGTTTATCAAGCAAAAAAAAAGTCAATCAACAATGGACAAGGATCCAGTTCCCACACACACACAGATCTATATTATTTTTCATGGGTGTCAATAACTGATGGTGGATTATTTCTCATACCTTAAAATTAGTGACAAGAACAAGAAGCTACAATTGATATCCACAATGTAACACATCAATAGAATTGAACCCCAAAAAAAAATTTAAAATAAAAACATCACTTGAAAATATAATATAATATAATAATAAACCTTCGTCTTTTATCTTTGATCTCTGAGAATCTACCCCTTCAAGAAGGATGTACCGCTGCCTGCAAGAAAGCATAAATAACTTGAGCCGTGAGAAAGTTAAAAATGCACATAACAAGTCCAAGAGAGAGAGAGAGAGAGAGAGAGAGAGAGAGAGAGCAAAGAACTGATTGACTGACAAAAAACTTCAGAATGAAAGAGGAGAGATCCAGAGAAGGGATTCCATGAATGAAGAAACACTCAACGAGAAAACGGAGCAAAGAGAAACGCAACCAGAGCGGCTGATTTACCGACCACAGTAACATTTTACAGAAGGTGAAAAAAGAAGCTTGTGAACGATCAAAAATCAAGAGAAAAAAATAAGTAACTTCATGCACAAAAACGCACAAGCAGGGTCTAAACTCAAGCACGTTCTTGATCAGCAAAACAAGAGAAATTTCTAAAGCAAGAGACATGGATACACATAAGAACCGAGTTCAAGCAAACTCGAACCAAGCCTCATACGCAGTTGAACTGATAGATTCAACTTCAGTTCAGACCGATCGTCACCGGAACATGCGTACTCCGCCTGAGAATATGTAGAAAGAATCGACTCACCGGAAATTGCAGTTAAGAAACGAAAGAAATGATCATAAACTCCGTGAAATCAAATGTGGTGAAAAAGAAACTCGCAAACGATAAAAAATCAAGAGAAAAAACAAGTAACTCACGCATAATCTAAACTCAAGCACGTTCTTGATAAGCAAAACGGAAGAAAATTACTAAAGCAAGAGACATGGATACACATAAGAACTGAGTTTAAGCAAAATCGAACTTTAAGCTACTTCAGTTCAGTGTTCAGACCGATCGTTACCGGAATCTGCGATTTCCGCCGGAGAAAATGTAAAAAGAATCGACTCGCCGGAAATTGCAGTCAAGAAACAAAGGAAATCAACATTAACGCCGTGAAATCAAATGAGGATATATATATAGAGAGAGAGACCATGAGAGTGAGATAAGTCTCTAGTAACCTCCGTTAAAAGCAGCAGCTACAACGGGTGGAGTGGAGACTACATTTTATAGTTGCTCGTCACAGTCAAGGGTGCGGACTCGAAAACTTTTTAAATTCCATCTAATAATATAACTGAAACCAAAGAAAACTTCCCAAACGACGACGAGAGATTCTGGAGTCCGGACACAATGGACAGGAGGATAGCTCAGAGCTGTGAGATTTGTATGAAGATTGTTAAGAGTCAAAGAGTGAAAGAGAGAGAGTCATTTCTTCTTGCGTTTTTATATTTAATTCCGGTGTGAAACGAACCCACCTAGTCAATGGTTTATCCCTTATCCGGAAAACTTTTGTCCAAATGACGATATTAACCCAACCTTTATAGTGGATGAGGTGCAGGAAAAATTGGGGTATTAGGTAAATTTCTTCGTTTCTTCATTTTCTTTCATTTTCTACATTTTCTTTATTTTTTCAAAATCATTTCCTTGAAATGTTGGTGAAAGGATTCAAACTTTCAAAGGAATAGGATAACGGTAAGACCCTTTCGTTGGAGTAGACCCACATGTTTGGTAGATAAAACAAAATAAAAGGGAGAAAATTTAACATTTTTTTGATTTCTTAGACTTTGATATGTTGGTTTGTTTCGGTAGAGGACATGTCGGTTGGTTTTAGGATAAATCTTACAACAAAGATATTGGATATCCTTGTTCTATGTCCCTTCTTCCATTTGTCCTAAAATTGATAATATATATATAGATATTATTAATTTTTTTTTTTTATTTGGGTGGAACTAAAATTGATGAACTCTTAACCTGTCTTTGGAGAGGGAGGGGGTTGAGAAGGTTGGGAGGAATTGAAGCTTATCACACTTCCCTCGAATTCAAAATTTTTGTGATGAGCGATGAATGACGGTGAGATTCAATGGTTGAGAGGGCTTCAGTATGCACCTTAGTCATTAGATCCTCACTACCAGTCACTACCTCCTAATGGAGGAATTGTGTGCCTCTCCCCTCTAGTTGTTTGTTTCAATAGAAGATATTGGGTGCATGGTTTAAGATACTAGAATCCATTTTGTATCGGATAGGACCAATATCAATCTAGACTAGCATGGAACATACAAAGATATCTTTCATTGTTATTTTAAAAAATGGTTTTTTTTTTTTTTTTTTTTTTTACTTATTGCCATATATATATATATATATATATATCCAATGACACAATATTGACCAAGAACCGAGATTGGTTAGTGCATATACTGATCAATTCGGCTCAACCCAATTCGATTCCTCAAACCATGGTTGGGTGGTCTAGGATTACGTTATAATAGATTCCATAACCTCTCCTTGCTACATGGGTGCCCATATCCTCTACAGGGAGGCAGTGAGTGATAATAAGATCCAATGGCTGAGGGTGCATATTGAGACCCCCCAGCTGTTAGATGCTCACTACCACTCACTGCTCACTACAAAAGATTTGGACTCACTGTTTGGTCAATTTAAAGAATTCAATTATGCAACACTAACACTAAAACTATTTGGCATGTTCTCTTCTCTTGCACCTTTGTTGAACACATCTGGGTTGCTGATCCATTAGGATTACTTACTGAACATATGTGTTCCTTCTAAATTTTTTATTACTCTAATGCCTTTACTTTTCTAAACTTGATGTTAAACATATTATCTTCATCTCCGCAATACCATGTATTTTATATGACCTCCTACAAATATAATAGTGATTTTTCAAAGCATTTCTCCCCCACCTTCCCATGTTCATAATTTTATTATGTGGATTGGAATCATGGACATTTGTGTTGGTTATGCTGATGAGGATTCTATCATATCCGGCTGGGCGCTGGAACTTTATTTCCCAATTTCAGATTTCAAATTTCATTTTGGTCTCCTTGAGTTGTGGTGTTTCAAGGGACCTACTGGCATCAAAGGCTCGAGGTGTCTTGCAAGGTTTTCTCCACACTTGGAAGAAGGACCAGATAGAAATCTGGATAGACAGCATGGACCTTTGTACATAGCTCTCGCAAGGTCACTTGAAGGGATGGACACTTAATCTATTCGATCTTCTCCTACATATCCGAGATTTTTGTTGTATACTCTTTAACTCTTGACTTAATATGGATATTTTTTCTATTCTATATAAAGAGTATGTAATTTCATTTTCCAAAATTTCCAATAATGGCATTTTAATTTTCGATAAATGCCTAAATGTTACATTTGTTTATGATATACCTAAATATGAATATCCAATGGGAGGAGAGCATGTACCGACCACAGGTGGTCATCGACATTGACAATGTCCTAGCTAAGGATGTTCATCTGAAGACCATGTCTCCTCTAAACCTCTTACCCAAACAAAAATCCAATTGGGATTGTAACCATCTGAAGGCCTAACCACGGTTCCCCACAATAACCAAGGCCAGGTTAATAATTATGAAAGAATTCGCGTCGGAGGGGGGGACCAGCCCCTAGTAACCGTTGAGACCAACTAGAATAAAAGGGAGAAGGAAGCCCAGGCCTCAACTAATGGCAACTCGAATACTCCAACTCTATTTTGTTTTCCTTTCTTCCCTATTGTGAGCTCAACAACCGACTTAAGTATTGGAGAGTCCCCCCACCGGAGCCTCCTCCGGTCATCATTCTCTTGTTGATTGTGCGTAAGTCTGACCGAGTAAAAATCTGTAGCAATAGTTTGTATAATTTCTCAAATTATTTCTATTGCTACAAGATATGCTAGAGCTACACTATCAGATAATCTTAATCAAACTCTTAATATGAATGTAGAAGCTTTTTATAGTAAGTTTTTTCCTATCATGTAAAAAAAGTAAGTAATTTAATTTTCCAAGAATTCCAAGAATGGCATTTTAAATTTACCATAAATGTCATGGAAGACATTTAGATATATATATATATATATATATT
>NC_056569.1:21649452-21652061 GCF_013358625.1 Macadamia integrifolia
TTTTTTTTTTTTTTTTGATAGAGACATTTAGATTGAATTATACCTAAGATTAAAGCAAGGATAAACCAGATATAAAAAAATATAATATAAATACCCTCTAGCTTTTAGTGCTTTTCAAATTACGCTTCAAGATTGTATGGCTTGTAATTTCCTTCTAACATGCCAAAAACACTACACTGTCTCATTTCCCTCTTGGGAAAAAGTAAGTATAGAAAGCAACAAAATAATTAGATGGACCCAATTGAATGATTTGGCTTTTCCTCCCAATCACCAGATTAGGTAATATTCTATTCGAGGTATCGACCTTATGGTTTGCCAAAACATCCAATAAAATTCAGATGCAATGATGTAACCGTGAAAGGAATATTGTGGGACATGCTTTTTATCTGTTTTGTCACGCCAACAGACATGTTTTCTATCTGTTTTATCAATCCAACAGAGTACTACCCACCAAAATAAGGGGAAACTAACTTTTTTTTTTTTTCTTGGTAAAGAGGAAAGGGGCCGTGTGATAATGTTTCTGCCGTTTATAAACGGAAATTTCAGTTTCTGAAAATTTGGCGTTTCTCCATTCCAACGTGCACACCATTCTCTCTCTCTCTCTCTGGGCACTAAAAGTCGCAGCTTGCCCAGAAATTCACCTCCCTTCCTTTCTCGAAACCCTAAGCAGCTAAACTAACAAGCTCAGTATACTGGTTTGGAAACATCTCTCGAGAACCTTAAATACTAATTGATAGAGATCAAATCTACAGGCATTTTATGCATTTGTTATCCAGTGAAGCAGCTTTAGCTAATGGGGGTTTAAATGGCGAGCTCCGACCCAACATGACAACCGAGGCCAGGACCATGGCCGCGGGCACCCGAGGCCACTGCAATGCCATTGTCGTGGGCCAAGAGGACTGGATTCAGAGCGAGGTTCTCTGGTGAGATGAATGCGAGTGAAATTGGTTAGATTATTCCAATTCCAAAACCTAAGGAGGCAGAGCCACAAGTGGGATCTTGAATCCGGTCGAGCGGGCGCCTCTAGCTATGAATGGTGAGCATGAAAGTGAGAAAATGCTAGTGTCGACTGATAGAGATCAATCGATTAAGAAAAGGAGGGAGACAGAGGGAACTGCAAGGAGTGTCGCAGTGCCCAGTACCAATGGCTAGGCTTGGTTTGACCCTCCGCATCCGCCTCCAAAACCCAGCCGAGAAGAAGAGGTCGTTGGTGTTTTGCCTCAATCCATTGACGATGAAGGGTTTGCAGGACATCTCTCATACGACGAAGGGTTTACAGGATTTCACGATTTTTGAGCACCAAAGTTGTTCCCAGAAACGGCGATATGACTTGTTTCATCATGTCCGTTTCTAGGAATAGAAATCACCATAAATTTTGATTTCTATTTATTAAAACAAGAGAAACGGAACGAGTTTGTCAAACGCTTTATGTTCCATTTGTATCTTTTTTTGACACAGAAACGCAGAAACACATTTATTGAAATGTTATCAAACGGGCCTTAAAACCTCACTACAATCATAAACTCAGTCTTAACCCAACTCAACAAGATTGGTTACATGGATTTGAACTAAGCCTAAAAACTTTCACTATGTGACTGTATATGGTGGATCTTTGGGATTGAGGTTCAAACTATCATCTCTCATTACAATACTTTCAGCTGAAAATGAGTAAACGCGGCTGAAATTATAATGACATTGCAGAAAACAAGTAAAGGGAGACTTTATTCCATTTACATGGTTTGATGCTCCAAATTTCAGTTATCTGGTATCTGCAAAATCAGTATATATATATATATATATATATAATTGGATTTTATTTATTTATATGAGCTTTGGATGCAACTTCTTGTTACCAAAGTGGTGAATTACGAAGTTATAATCATTTTTTATTTGTTTATCTAAGAAAAAATCATTCTTTTAATTGCTTCTTATGTTATTCTCAAAAGTTATTTAATATAGAATTTAATATAGAGATTAAAAATGTTTACAAAAAATTGAAAATTATTTAATCCAATGTTTATGTTAAAAAAAATAATCATAAAATAAAATAAAATAAAATTTACCCTAAAAAATGTTAACTTAAGAAGACAAAAAAAGTAAAATTACAACTTTTTTATTCACTACTATGATTAAAATAAGATCTTTTCAATAATTTTTATGTTATAACATTTTTTTAGTGTTATTAAAGGAGAGGGATGGGCGTGCTTATCACATTTATTGAAACCATATACCCAAATGGAGGAAATCACTTTGGGTAATGAGAAACATCCTATAAGGGCCCACAACATTGAATTGAGGAGAGGAGACATGTGGGAGGGTGTATATTTCTATGGTCACGTGGCTTTCCTTTTCCCTTTTATTAAAAATTTTAATCAGATTTTGAACTATTTCCTTTATTATTTTCAACCACTTCGCTTAATTACTCTACATTAAAATCACCACTATGATCGACATGAGTTCCTCATATCACATGGACTAAAACCCCTTCTTTTTTTTCTTAAGAAGAAAACCTATTGTTAGGGTAGTAATACTTGACAATATTTCCAAAATATTCCAAATATAGAATATTCACAAGACTTTGGCATCATTGATTTTTTTTTTTTTTTTGG
>NC_056569.1:21652081-21680901 GCF_013358625.1 Macadamia integrifolia
GGTGTGGCTATCCTATCCCAATGGCCAACCTATTGGGCGTTAGTAGGACCAACGATCACCGACTTCTACACACACACCCACAAATAATTGCATGTGACAAGCTTCGATCCCATAATCTCCTCCCCTGGGCATCGGTTCTTCAAGCCGAAGCTACCACCACTAGGCTAAGCTAATTATCATACTTAAGACATCATTGACAGAAAAATTGAAACTGTTACCATAGTAAATAGTACAATAAAATTATGAATGGCCACCACCTGAAATTACTGCAATGTAATGATGCTTCACGAACAATAACACGTCCACTGCAACAAGAAACTTGTAGTTGTTAGGTGAAAACAGTGGGACTAAGTCATGCCACCGTCACTTGACTTAAGACTGCAGACCACCACCCCACGCCCCACGCCCCACGCCCCAGCCCCCACCCCCCAAAAAACAATATATTTTGAAAGATAGCAATGGCAAATTTCTAATTTATTGTTTGATGTATCAAATTCTTTTAAAATGATTTAAGCGTTCAATGTCTGCTACGCTCATAGAGATCTTGTATTTGTAACCCACAGACCACATCATGGCCTGGAAAGCAAGATTAGAATCTATAAACAATGTCACATGTATGGATCTTAGCTACTTAATATACTTCATAGTAAGTTTTTCATAAGAAAACTGTACGCCATCCACAGATCTTTTTCCCTAAGATTTCCTTATAATTTTTCAAAAATTCTAACATTTGAGCACTAAATGTTCAAATTTTTTTACCAATTCAAAAATGGGAAAGTTTAAACCAAACCACGAGTAAACCACCATCCCTCACTCCAAAAGAAAAAAATCAGCCAAATTTCAGGTGTAGAGAAGAGAATGTCTGAAGCACACAAAATTTGCCACTTTCAAAAACTATGGAAATGAAACTTGAGGGGCATAGAACTCTGACCTGTTCAAAGTGAGCCAACCACATAACTCACAACACCCTTGACACTCTTTAGGAGATCTGTGCCCATCAGAATGAAATTACAAAATTCAGTTCAAACCAAACTTTGTAAGGGAAAGAAACATCTGGGCACATGAAACAGTAGGTAAGAACATAATTTGAACCAAATCACTCACCACCAGAACTATATTCCTACAAGCAAGGCGAAAGCGTTCATTCACTGTCCCTGACCAGGGAAGCCTGTTTTCAAATCTATGCTTCTTGTATGTATGTGATATTCACTTAAAAAACTGTTCTATGCATAAGAAAATCAGACTAAAACTATAGATCTAACCTTTGTTCTGAGCTTTATTTATTACAAGCTTCTGGGTTATATACTGCCAAGGCAGTTCCCATCGCATACCACATCACACCTAAGAATTGCTGACATTGCCTTCCTTGGCGCGAACTGGAATGTATTTGGACATCAGTTCAGTCATTGCAGTTTCAAATTCCTTCTCCAGCCCGATCTCTTCTTCAAAATGCCTCTTCTTTATCTCAGCCTTCTTTGTCTCATGCAATCTTATCAGGTTTTCTCTCTCTGCTACAAACTCTTCCACCCCCTTCTCCTGGGCTTGGATGAATCTTCCCATCTCATCACCACTGGAAAACAAAATTCCACAGATTTTTACGAGTGGAGATATATAAAAATAAATATATAGGACACATCACTTGCTCATCTAGTGGAACATAAAGAACCAATTGTTCTTCCTTCCACACACCCCACCTCTTTATATGATGTGCAAAAACTTCTTTGAGAGATCTAAACAAACAGCTAGCCAAATAACTTCCCAAAGAAAATAGACCAAAGCCTCCATACCAAATAAAAACCATAAAGAAAAAAATATATATCTAAAACAGAAATTCAGGGGCAAAAGAAGATAAACCCAAATCACCACCAAAACTGCTACCTGATGAGATAAACCAGCTGCATACAAACTTTAGCGTTTAGCACTCTTTTTGGGTAATCAGACAGTCCCCAAATGGAATTTGGTAATTTGTTGTTTCCAACAATCCAATCGCTGTCTTAACAAAAAGAGGAAGGAAAAAAAAAACAACCCAATTGTTACAGAAATGTGGTTGCTGCCGATACATTAGACCGATGATAAAAGGAATCTGGTAGATGATCCAAGAGTTGGGTAGAGATTTAACCTCATAATTACCCCCTCCATAAATTTAACAAAACCTACCATGTAATTACAAAGTACAGACTGTTTACCCATGACCTGTATATGTAAAACAGTGCTTAAACCATCATTAATTACTGCAAGAGTTCTTGAAATCCCAAGATCAATCTGGTCCGATAATCTTATTAAGATAAGTGTACAATGATAGGGGGAGTGTTCCTATGGCGGCTACATATTGGGTTATTATTTGTTTGGTTTATTTTCTTCATAGTTAGATTGGATTAGATCTCCTCTTTCCTAATTAGAGTAGGTTTCTATTCTTCTATTTTCTTGCTGTACAATGTACTACTTACCTTACTTAATTGTGACTCTTTGGTATAATAGAGGTAGCGGGAGACTGCAAGTAACACAGTTCTGCTGTTCTTGACAGTCTCACCCTCTTCTTCTCTGTCAATCTCTTTCCCTCTTCTCTCCTCTCTCCAGTTACTGGTTACAGATCCTGGATTGTCACAAATCTATTTCATCTTTCATGGTACGGAGTAAAATCAACCATGCCCCTTGGCAAGAAATTGATCAACATTTGGATGGGTCTACGTAATAAAGGGCTCTTCACCCATCTAATTGTTGAAATTTCAACAGAAAATGAGCAGGTATATGGGTTAAAAGTGTCTCCAAAGTTGTAGAAGTCTACAAACATGCCACTAACATCCATTATTACATGTCAAAGGTTTATGGCATCCTTGTAATTTTTTCACATCTTAGAACCATGATAGGCTGAAATTTACTAGTGAGATGGGTACAAGATCCTCTATAACATGGACCCACCCATGTGTTGGCAGAGGTTTGATGGACATACATATCCAACACCATGTCCACCCTTTCTTGCCAAGTGACAACTGATAAACTCTACATGGTTCACATTAACATTTAGCTATATAAATTACCAACCCACACCTTATGGTTTCACATATTTGGTCAGACCCATCAGTCCAAACAAGTACAAGAAAGGTAGCAAATCCTACATCCAACAAAGATAGACCTGTTTGAAGTTTTTCACTGACCCCAAATATTTTTCCATTTTAAGAACCAATATATAAAGTTTTGTTGGATTCCCTATAGTGCCCCTCTTTAATCATCCACACATCAATTGTTTTCACTGGTGTTAATTTTTTCCCTCTACTACAGAAGCCTAACTAATAGGGGTAGAGTTGAAAACAAGGTTTGAATTAGTGGATAATTAATGCATTAACAACCACCTCCCTAAAATGTGGGTCTTTTCAAACAAGACGACTTTGGGGACAGAGGGAGTAAAATTTTTCTTGAGTACAAACTTAAGACATCCCCATAAGTAGAGGGAAGAAAGAACCTTCGCAGATTATCAAGTCATCAAAAATCTTCATTTCAAACAGAAAAATACTAAACCTATAAAGAAAATAATAATTATTTTCAATCACCTGGAGCAATTTACAAAAATGTTTTCTGTATCTAGTCAGAAGGTAGCAATCATTCATCATAACCTGAGATGACATTTCCAGGGACATGAAAGCAACATACCTTAGTTTCTGATCCTCTTTGGACATGAAATCCAGATTTGATTGCTTCATTTTCTGACGTTCTTCCTGTAGTTGCTTCTCGAAGTTTCTCTCCTTCTCCTCTAGAGATTGTTGAATAAAACTGATTTGATCCTTGAAAAATTTCTCTTGGTAGTCCAACTTTAAAAAAATGTAACAATAGGGAAACAAAAATTTTGTGAGGATTAGCATTTAGCAAGTCTGGGAGAAAAACTCAACTAAACTCGTCCTTATCCCAACTAAATGGTGTTGGATGAGTCCAGGAGAAAAACTATTGAGCAAAATTGTCAGTGCTGTCCTAGAGATGGATCTCAGACAGCCAATTCTATGCCAGCTGAGACTTGTAGAGCCCCACGTCTAGCATAAAAGCAGGCGCCACAGCCCCTTCCACTAAAAAATTAGGAAGAAACCTTGGGATTTTGATCTACCTCATAACATTCATCCAACAAAACAAATTGTTCATAAGCTTATATTATAGAGCACAACACACGTTTTATTGTTTGACTAAAGGGAGATAAAAATGGGTCTTTCATTGATAAGATTTCTATGCACATGGATCACAGCCCACTGGATTTTTTTTTTTTTTTTTTGGGATAACCACTAGAAATGTTGTTCACTACCGTTTCACCTAAAAGCTCGAACTATTGGGGTAGGAAAAATTAACGTATACGTCAAAAAATGTTTTCTTTTTTACATGAGTCCACATATTTTGTTGGAGTAATATATAAGATTCTTGAAAATAAATAGGCACTTAAATAAAAAATGGGAACATTTTATCATATTTAAGAAGAAATGTACTGAATCTGCAAATGAACCGATAAAAATCATTCTAACAAGCTTAAAAGCTTCCACAAATAGCCCGAATGCCCATTGATGAGATGCAGAACATCCAGCAAAGACATATATAGCCCTGAAAATCCTCTATCCATGAGGTGGTGGAGATTTGAAGAGCTTTATAACATTATACATTTCCAATATGACAGATGCAGGACATTTAGTCATTGATACTTTTGATGCTTGAAACTTGACAAGGATTTGGCAGTAAGTTTTCCATGAGCTGCCCAACATGAAGTGACATTCTTTTACTGGCCTTGGGATAGAAGACAAGGCTAACATCTTGATGCTGGCATAGTAGATGCATAAAAATTTTCTCTAGGGGCGGGTGAAATGGTTTTACACTCAACAGAGATGTAGAAATCAAAGCATGCAGTACATTTTCATGAGTTTCACCGGACTTCCACAAAGACCTCAATGAAGCAACTATCTCAAAGGAACCATTACATATTTAAAATGCATAAAAGACATAAATGAATCTCTCGTCATGTTTGACTCAGCACATTGAATAATGGTCATGGGAAAAAGCACAATATGGATGATCAGAGTCATTAGATTTGATTCCTAAATTTCTTTTCTAACTCACCATTACATCATACAACATTATAAATATTCATTTACCAGAAGACATCTTAGACTCGAGCCATTGCATTTGGATCTCTATCATAGTTTACCTCATCATAAAAAGAGAGTAAAAGTTAACAATTGAAACATCTTCAGGACTGACATTTTTCCATCTTCATTCCCCCCCCCCTGGAGGACAGTTTCGTCACCCATCAGTGTTGGTAATGATGAAGCACAAATCCAGTTTACCTCATATCATATCATAAAAAGAGAGTAAAAGTTAACAATTGAAACATCTTCAGGACTGACATTTTTCCATCTTCATTCTCTCCCCCCCCCCCCTAGAGGACAGTTTTGTCACCCATCAGTGTTGGTAATGATGAAGCACAAATCCAGATGCATACCTAAAAATTGGTAATAGAACTTTTTTACAACAATCAACAACATGATCATAAGAACAAGGAGGGGTCAACTGAAGAAAACCTGAAGCACAAGCATAGGAGCTTTATGCTACAGGCCGACACATCACATGACCAATGGTTGGAGGAAATACTGTTGTAGAAATGGATGTGTATAATGTTTCCTACTTATTTAGAATAGAGTAGTAGACATTGCTAATAGCAACCATTGAAGTTGGACATTAACTCTATCTCAGTTCAGGCAATAAGCCTGGCAGCTTGTGCAGCTCAGAAAGTCAATTTTCCCACACCAAAATAGCCAAGAAAAAAACAGGAAATGTGCAGTGGATGTTGCCCGACAGAATGTAGGAAAATTAAAATCATCCATAGCTTTCAACAGTACCTCTTCTTTGTTTTGTTCATGCTGCACTTTCGTTCTCTGCCTCACTATGAGGTTATCTTCCATAGTCTTCCGCAGCTTCTCATTCAATACCCCAAATGATTCCTCTAGAGTCTTTGAATGCCTTTGTTCTTTCACCACCTCATTTTTAAAATAGTTCAATTGCTGATTGTCTTCACTCATTTTCTTCATTGGGCCCACAACCATTTCTTGGTAAGATTTTATTTCAAAATTCAGCTTTGACTTGCCTAATCAATTACAGCCAATCAAAAAATAAATCAGCTATAAGCGTTCAATAACACAGTACAATTTAAGGAAAGAAACTGCATTAACCAGACAATTAGAATCATCGGAACTGCAGGATTTCTCTGCAAATATACGTATCATATGCATGCAAGCATCTTGCTGAGCATACATGACTGTTCAGTAAGTATAAGAAAAAATGCACCATCGCCTACAGCTAAAGGTTAATATATATTTTGAAGGCAACAATCATCATTCTTTATTATTAAATTAAAATATATGGAGAGTAACGTCCCAATAAGGCCATAAAATGTGGAAAGAAAAGAGCAGTTGCAGCCAGGTAGACTCATCCTAAAAATCAGGACCATTGTAAGTACAATATGAGTATGAATACATACAAATTAGGCAAGGGAAGAATTGGACCATGATGTTTGTTGAAGATGTCCAAGTCTTCTTTGCATGCCATAAAACCATACAGCTGACGTTTCCCACCCGCAGAGAGAAGTACCCGATGACGCTCCCAAGCTTCCCTATGTGTTCCTTCTTTACGAAAATGTTCATCCAGACGCTCAGCCTCTACATAGCCAATTCCAGAGCTCTCAAAAATCAGTACACTCATTCCTTGGTGGCCTTGAGGAACATAGGAATGCTGAGCCTTGACTGCTGCATATGAACTAAAATAATCAAGAAGCTCCGGATTTCCCATTCCAATCCACTGCAACAATCAGATAGGACAAAGGAAGATGAGACACAATACAAGAGGAATAAAAGTCAACCAGGGTATGAGGATGATAACGGCACAACAATGGAAGAGCACACAGTGCAATGACCATGAAGATGCTACATTATAGTTCATTTAAAATAATAGTATAAAGCAGCATAAGATTTTGTTTTAGGGCATAGAAAGTAACAAACCACTAGAAGGTACTTGTAGACCACTAATTTCTTTCATTTAGTAATTTACAGTGACCATTTTTATTTTGTACAAAGCAGTGAGCTTCCAATTTCAATCAGTAATCACACCTTGGCACATAACATATGGAACCCAATTTTGACTGTCTAGAAAAAATATAGACAAATCCAGATCTATAATTTGTACTGTATGCAATCTAAAAATTGGATTCATCTCAGAAAAACTTGTTTAAAATCTCAATCCGAAATAGACAGGTATGCAATTGTTTAAGGAGGTTACCAAGCAGCAAAGAAAATATTGAGGAATTCAAAGGGAGAATGGAATATTGCACTGTACCTCATCATTCTCATTCTGCTCAAGTCTCGAGTTCATAATGACAATTATAGGTGGCCAGACTATCTCCTTATCAGTAACTGTCTGTTGCAGGCCTTTCCATTTACCATAAGATTCCCCAGCTGGTATAAATGAAGTTACCCTCACGCGCAGCTCCTCATCCAACAATTCAGCAAATTGGCGATGGAGCTTCACCCTTTTCGCTCCCTTTGTCTTTGCATGTGTGACCAAAGGCTGCAGGCCTCGGTACCAGTCAATACCACCTGGGCCATCTTTGCATGCTGGGCAGTGCCACTGTCTCATTGATTCATTTATTTGTTCAATGGTCAAATTGTCCAAGGCATCAAAGAATACCTTAAACCACTTGCTTTTTTTGAGTGTCTCAGGGCTTTTTGCGCTCTCATCAGAATCAGAATCATCACTTAATATGTCATCATCATCATCCAATGGTTCACCATCATCATCAACATCAACAGGATAATGACGAGAACCCATGTCATACCCATGATTGTCCTCTCCGCCAGCAGATCCTACATAAGGTTTAGAGTTCTTAACATTTCCCAGGCCATCTTCTGAAGCCCTGGCTTGTCCACCAGCACGACTAGACCGCTGCCATCTATGTTGTAAAGGAGGAGATAAATGAGGCAGGGGTGCCGTGTAAGCATTCTCCCATCCTCTATTAGATGAAATGGCTTTTGGGTTTCCTCTTCCAGCTGGTCTCCTAGGATCAGTAACCTGTGTCTGCCACACATCACCAGGACTCCTACCTGTTCCACCATTACTAGCCAGGCCAAGCTTCTGTGCTGTATTTGGTTGGCCCCAGGCTTTAGGACCAGGGCTCTGAGGGCCCCATGGTTTTGCTTTTGCAGTACCAGTTCCTTCCCGGTTCTTGGGCTTTCTTGCACAAACCTCCCACTCACCACCTTGTGCACCATCCAGGCTGATGTCTGCAACATCATGACTCAGCTGGTCCACCTCGGGGCTGTTGTTACCAGAACCAGAGCCTCCAGATGGCTTCCCATACTGAGGGCTCACACTTTTACTCTTGGGCGATAAACTAACAGCACCAGCAAGGGATTGATTGCCACCTCCCCTCTTTGATTTCATTTTAGTAATGCAAAGTATCTGCATTGTGTTTCAGTATATACTGGTCAAAA
Source organism: Macadamia integrifolia (assembly GCF_013358625.1). NCBI lineage: Eukaryota > Viridiplantae > Streptophyta > Magnoliopsida > Proteales > Proteaceae > Macadamia > Macadamia integrifolia. The sequence continues at coordinate 21,660,589 of NC_056569.1, forward strand.
ATCAAAAGAAAGTGATGACTAAATTGTTCAAGAAAAATAAGATCCCAATTAGTTAGACCAGAAGGACACACTACCAAATGCAGACACGCCACAGGTATAGAGAAGAGGAAGAGGAATACATTAACTCGAAGACTCCATTAGGAAGATATCCCCCATACCAAAAAATCCATCATTAAATGATCTTAACCCTCTTTAATATAAAACCTTCAAAACACTACACTCTCACACACATACACATAACTGATGATGATTTTAGAGTAGAACACCGCCCAAAGTGGCAACTGTTAATGTTAGATCACATTTCCCACATGTGTTCCATTTTTACCTGTCCATTGGCCTTATTTTTCTCTTTGGGTAGGGTCAGTAACCCTGATCCATTGCTGGAGTGTAGTATCCTTGTAGTCAACTGACAGAGTAACAGAAAAGCATGCAGTAAAAAGCACAAAAACCATTGGGCCTACTACAAAGCTTCAGTTTAGCCGTTTCTATTAAACCTAAAGTGAGGACAATTTCCAAAGAAATTATTTACATCGACATGAAACGAGTTCAGAAATTATTCGCATCAACATGAAACAAGTTCAGAAGGTAACGTGCTGAACTTAAAATAAGAGTGCTGTTCCAAAGAAAAAGAGCAGAATTAAACTGGATTTGAAAATTTTCAACCATCAGTCATTCACTGTAATAGAATCATATCCCACTAAAACCAAATTTAAGCTATAATCCAAAAGATACAAAAGAAGAATATCCTTCCAGGGGCAAATAGGAGCAATCATCAATATACCCATTAACAAACATGTGTACTACAATGAAGAAGAAACATTGTTTTTCACGAAATACAAGAGTTAAAAGCAGAACTAAAGGACGTTGTGAAATTTTATTAGAAATGTTCAGGATGCAGATTATCTTGAAAGCCACTTGAGTAATCCCCAGAGATCTTACATGGGATCATATATCATCAAAAGTTATACTAGAAGGATATATGTACAAATGCCAAAGTGGGTGCACAGGTATGTAGTTCCCTTGCCAAAATATAGGCAGCAGGTCAATTTCAAACAATTGGTTCGACTCTTGACATTGTGCAAGGGCATCGAAAATATGGCTGATCTTTTCTCTTGGAAGGATTCACAAAGAAAAGGGGGGGGGGGGGGGGGGGGGGAGAATAGAGTAAGACAAACATTAGTTGAGGTTCAGCTATTGCTCTCCAACAGTCTACCGCTGAAGCTCCAAAGGAGGGCAATGATATGATTGTTTAAGTAGCCCAAGGGAACAACATTAAGATCACATTGTTAACTAGACATAACATAACCAATACAACTACCACAAGTAACTCATTGACCAGAAAGCTGCACCAGAATGCAAATTAAAATAAATAAAATAAAATAAAATAATAAATAAGAAGACCCAAATAAGCTCTAAATCAGTAATAATTGAATAAAAATCCTGGTAAACAGAAGAAGAATGTAACATATATATTAAAAAAAAAAAAATAGAAGAACTCACTGTCATACAACTGATTCATGGTACCCATGACATTTGCACTCCAAAGGGCGAAACAAACACTTCAAACTTCAAAATTTTGAAACAACATAGCAACAAGAAAGAACCCAACACAACACGAACACTGATGGGCAAAGGGCGACGTTCTATACCTTCGCCTTACCCAGTAGAATTGTAATTGTCCTTCCAGTTATGGACAGGCATACCCCTTCCTTAAATTTTAGTCATTTTATTTTATCAGTAAGGCATTCATTTACAATCAACCACTTTGGAACGAGGGTACACAGAAATGGAGGAGAAAACATTAAAGAAACTGCTAGGCCCTCAATATTCAATCCCAATGACACCAAGAAATTCCTCACAGGGATGCTACTTGAAATTCAATCAAAATCTCCTATCTTCTTGAAAATTGAGCTTATCATTCCGTGGTAGTGCACAAAGAACACATATTAACTGTGCATGATACAATTTTGATTAGCTCCACAAGGATACCAGGAGAAAAAAAAAATGTCACAGCTACCAAACAATCATGGCAGAAAGTCAGTGATCAAGTGTTATGATGGTTTAAAAAAGGAGGTTTCATAGGATGATAGGAATGACAGTCAACATAGTAGTTGGAACTTGGAAGCACTGATTCTGGATCTTAATGTCCACTATAGCATAAAGACACCAAAACCTCCAAGGCAGGAGGCATGAAAAGCTACAAATTGAAAACACCAGAGTTGTTTAGGTCATACTAAGGCATTGCGGTAACGAGTTCCCACCAGCACATCCTCTAGCTGCAACTGAGCTCTCAAGCAGCCAGTGAGGCTCTCAGCCCATCAGAGGACCAGAGTTCTCTAATAGATAAGGTGGGGGGGATTTTTCATTCTATCCCATAAGATAAAACTAAAATTACAATAAAATCTCTCTGGTGTGCTTATTTACATCCCTAAACAACAAAAGGTTTCACTAAAAAACTGTCAACTAAATTTTATGAAGGTTCCAACACCTCTGATGTCAACATTTGAATTTTCTAAACTTCTACTTCTTATCAATATTCAAAATATTTTTCCAAATGCAGAAACAGAATTTCCATGCTAAACTTTTCCATGAATCAAGTAGAACGGTGATACACGAGTCAAGTGGCTGATCCAAGTAGTTCGGATAAGGATTAGCAAGTTGAGCATCAAAATGTTCATATTCAACATCTTATCTTCATAACCATTGGAAATAAAAAGAAATAGGAAGACCGTCTTTGCACAAGGTATAAATAATAGTATGATACTGAATAGTGAAAACATCATCATAGTTCACTTTTAACCATAAGTGGAGGTCCCACATTCACACTTGAGGGAATCAGATGAGAAGAAAAAAGAACAATATCTCAATATTTGGCTTGGCATCTAATCAACAGCGACATTTATGTCTAAATTTTATTACAACATTAAAACTAAACTACACAAAGTCCGAGTCCAGTAGAACTCACTAACATAATTAACACTAGCTACTCCACTATGAACCAACTGATTGAGCCATGGGGGATACCACTCTAAACCCTCATGGTTCCACATGGCCAACCTGGATATAAGGTCAGCTATAAATTTCAAGGTCATAGTAATATGTCTCATGTTACAGAAGTTAAATAATTTTATACAGTCATGCAACCGAAATAGACAATCCATTAGTTTCCGAGGCCAATTGACAACATCTTTATTCAAAATCAGCAGTAATCCATATAGCTCAAACAATGCAAAAATTAAACATAAATTTCACAATATATAAACTAGATGCAAGTAAAGGAAGATGAAATGAAAACCTTAATCAATCAAAAGTTCAAAACTGAATCAGCAAGTGCAGTATGGGATTTTATTTTCATGAATTTACAATATGGATTTTTGTCATGAAAAAAGCAAAGCATAAAATTTCATTTGATAGATTCATTGAGATGATCCAATAGATGATGCCATGTGTATCCAAAATCATAACCATATAAATGTCCAAACATGGCAATTCTAATCCAAAGTGAAACAATTTGAAAACAATTTCGAGATCCAGAAAGAGATGCACCAATCATGAGATTAAGAGCGATTCTTCTTCATCAACAAGCAACATTCATGAAAAATAATCTCAATTAAGACTTCCAGGTTTCCTTAAAAAAATGCATAACTGAACCGAAGGTAGTATTAACCTACTTAAACCAAAAGCAACAACCAATTCAAGAAGTTGGGCTCAGGTTAATTAAGCAAGAAAATCAATCAACACTGGACAAGCATCCAATACTCACCCACCCACCTCACACACACAAAGCTAAATGCCAATGTCTAGATCTTCATTCATCAACCCATTTGTGTCAATAATTGATGGTGTATTATTCTCATACCTAAAAAATTGTGACAAGAACATGCTATCTATTGCTGTCATCCACAATGTAACACGTCAACAGAATTCTACCAAAAAAAATTTTTTTAAATAAAAATAATAATTTAACGAATAACCGACTTCTTCATCTTAATTACCGAATAAAATTTTAATAATGACAGCTTAGTCTTTGTCCCTGATATGTAAGAATCTGCTCCTTAAAGAAGGATGTACCGCTGCCTGCAAGAAATCAAACATAACTTGTCAGAGAGAGAGAGAGGAAAAGCAGATTGAGCAGACTATGATCCATATGCAGATGAGAACAAAAGACACTAGGAAGGAAAAGGAGTAGAGCGATGGATTGAGAGAAAAATTCAGAATGAAAGAAGAGAAAGATTCAGAAAATGATTCCCTGAATGAAGAAACACTTCGAGAAAACAAAACAAGAATAAAAGATACACAAGGAGAAACGTAACCACAGCGACTGATGAAAACTGAAGCAAGCAAACGATCCAAAATAAAGATATAGAATGTAAATCAAACAATGAACAGAAACATTTAACAAAAAAAAAATGCTAATAAAAAATCCAAAGAGAACTACAGAGAGAGATGAATACACATAAGAACTTAGTAGGCAACCTCGAACCAGGGCTTCATACGCAGTTTACCTGAGAAATTCAACTTCAGCTCATACCGATCGCCACCGGAACCTGCATTCTCCGCCGGATATGTGAAGAAGAAACGATTCTCAGGAAAGCGCAGTGAGGACTCTTCAGGAAGTAAATATCATCTCCATACACTCAAATGTGGAAAGAAACGGAGAGGAAGATAAATAGAGAATGAGGGGCTTATCTGGAGACGTGTAGTTTGAAGATGTTGTAGGTTCGTTAAATTCGAACCGGAACCGGAACCGTAACTAGATCGAATAAGTCAAAACGAACCAAAGCAAATAGAATTCGGTTCGGTTCCTAATCCAGCATAAGAACCGAATAATGTATTATAGTATATATTATTAAAATTAGACTATATGATACTATACCTTTTTTTTTCTTTTGGGTAGATATGATACAACTATACCATACTATAATATTATAATAGTACATTATGTTATATGGGCATTTATCAAAAAAAAAAAATTTTGTTAAATGGTGGGCCGAGTATAGAAATTCAAATAAAATTGTGTAAGTCGAATAGAATCGAAACCGAGGAAGTTTGATTTGAGTAACAAATTTTAAAACTGGTTTGGTTATGGATTACAATAAAAGCGAACTAATTTACATTCTTATGTAGGGATATATGCTCCTTACAGCCAAGAACAAAGATTTAGGAATTGGTGGACTAATATTGATACGATAGCGATCTAAATCTGATGGATTTGCTTCAATTTCCAATAAATATCATTTTTTTTTAGAAAGGATCGCTACCCTGTCGTATGCCCTATGCTCAAATAGGGATAAAATGATGTCACGCTCCTATCAAAAAAGAAAAAAATTGTTTGGGGGGCCCTTGTGCGTCATCATAATTAGCTCCTACACTAATGCAAGGGCATGCGACCAAGTAGCGTACATCCTCCCTTTATTTATTTAATTATTGGGGAAAAAAACCTTATCAATTTAATGTAGGCAATACCTACTCATGGGCCAATGGGATGGTACCCAAGACAGGGGCATTTGTGGTCTTTTGACACCTCCTGTGTGTAGGCCTAGACAACATCAGACTCACAGGATTCTTTTTCCCTTGTTTTTGTATCATGGGCGCATACTGATGAATAGGTATTGATTCCTAAAACCATGGCCAAGAGACTGGATTTGAATTTTTCCTTTTTTTAAGAGAAGAGGAGGTTCTGAACCAATAGCATTCTCTTCACGTGTTATTTTTTATTAGTTTTTAGGAGAAAATATAAAATACAACACTTGTGAGTTGAGCGTGAAAATCACTATTCTCTAAACTTCATATTCTCTCTGTTTTTTATTTTTTTCATGGGAGAGTTTTTGTGAGCAAATGCGGTATGGAGAGTCAAGACTCTAGACTCAGGAGTGCACCAATGAGGTGCAATGGAAGGTCTTGTACATAGGAGCAAGGGTATCATTCAATCAGGCTTGATTCGACTTACCAAATCACACTAAATATGTTAAAATCAGAATTATTTGCATTCAATTCAATTTTATCGGTTTCCATTCAATTTTCATTATTTGATTTATATGCAATTCATAGTATTGGTCTTGAAAAACTTAATCTATTTGATTTGAATAGATATCCAACTAATGATAGAGAATTAGGTAGCTAATTAATGATCTTGAGGGTTTCAAGTATGACATCAAATAGAGTTGATTGGAGAGTTTGGACTAGGTTCGCAAACGAGAAGACTTGATCCGGACTCTTGATTGGAGGGCAAAGATCTACATAGCCGACTTTTTTACTTGGGATAATGCTCATTTATTGTTGTTGTTTTGAATGATCTTGGGGGTTTTCTAAGATTTGACAGATTTTAGAGAATAAGAAAAAAATTATCTGCCAAGGGAAACAAGGTCTCGATTATAAAAGCCAGGGATGTTAATAAAAAATAGGAGAAAATCCACGTTTGATTCTCTTTCGTATCCCTTTAAGGGTATTCAAATCAAATAAGAGGATATCTAGATTTGATCACATCAAATATGTATTTGATCTAAATTTACATCTATACGATTGGTCAAATACAAGGAGATTTGATCATTTCAAACCCATTTCGAGAGAGGAAAAAAGACTTTGCATGAAACTTTTGTCTTATTCTTTATAACTTCAGTTCTTTTATTTTTCTAGAAGAAAGAACCCTACTCCCTAGTGTCTCTACACCTAGGTGCAACAAATACGAAAAGATCGTGTTGTCTCGCACTGAAGATGCTTGCGCATGTCCTCCCATTGATTGCATTACTCTGCATGTACCAACTCTGGTTCTTCCTCTGCTCCACCGACCGTTGTTGCCACTAATTACTTTTCCTCTTCTTCTCCGGTGATCATGCTAGTCACAGGTATACTCGCTCGCTCAATCGTTTAGGGTTTTTAGCTTCCATTTCATTTTACTAGAACTTATGTTGCTTGTTAGTTTTACTGTTTTTTGTGAAATTGTTTCCATATGTTAAATTATGGGCCCGTTTGATAACGTTTCTGTCGTTTCTTAAAACAGAAAAAACAGAAACATAAATTTTCGTTTCTAAAAATAGAAATGGAATCGAAGGTGTTTGATAAGTCATGTTTCTAGAAGTCGATAGTAACTAGCAAAAGAATGGCCACGAGTCGTTTCTAGAAAAGACGAAACAAGTTCGCCTAGGTCATTTTCTAAACCATAAATAGGTAGAAATTTCAATTTCTATTTCTGAAAACAAGTGAATCGAAAATAGTTTTATCAAACGTTTTTTGTTCCATTTCTGTCGTTTCTATCTAGAAACACGTTTCTTGAAACGTTATCAAACGGGCCCTATATGTTTCATAGATATGGTGAATGTGTTGTTCCTTCCACATTTCCACCACTTCTGTTGAACCCTACCCATCTAACCCATTGAATGGAGAAGTTTCTGCTCTAGTGAACAAAGAGTAAATTAGTAAAAGATACTATAAATCCTTCTGAAAAAGTTCATTTCTTCTGGTCATGTGTACTGCATATCTGCTATAGGTATAGGTTTATAGTGTAGACTGACTGTAAAGAGCTTGTTCCATACATCGGTGGACCATCTTCTAACATTCCATTATCTGTGCAGCTTATCATATGGGATACATTGCATTTGGCTACTTATTTTATTTCTTGTAATTTTCAATATTTTTCTAGGGTATCAATAAAATAGTTGATTTCATCTTGTGACCCCAAGGGGGATTGCTCCATTGATGATTCGTACTAGGTAAAGCACCTCAAGAAGCATCTTACTTGGGTTTGATTCCTTTTAACACCACCATCGTTTCTTTCTTGGGGCTCTCACTTTCTTCGAAGTGAAACGACTTATGAAGACCGTACGGACTATTCCCACACAAAATAAAGTAGGTATATCCTTTTTCATCAAATAAAAAAAAAAGAAAAAAAAAAAGATAGTTGATCAAGCTAACCTGATAAGCCCTATACCTCATGTCCAAAATTCCAAACAACATGAGGCTAAGGATGTCAATTCGCTACGGTATCAATATTCAGTATGGTATTGGTATGGGTGTGATTTGGTACATGAACCTTACATCAATATTGTACCAAATTTGTTTGATCCAGTATTTGATACCACTTTTCGGTATGATATTGGTATCGATACAATATGATGTGTTTTTTAAGTCATATCCAATATCGATACCATACAAAATAGTATCTCAATACTGGAACTGCATACTGATACCATACCGAACTAATTTGGTATGGTTCGTTACTAGTAATTCGGTATGGTATCGGTTTTGGTACAAGTTAAGTTGACACCCTTACATGCGGCTAGGGTTTAGCTGATGGTATCGGATCCAGTATTAATCATGGCCAATATCAATATAATACCAATGTGTATGGGCCGGTATAGGTTGGAATCATCTGAAAATTAAAAAAAAATACCACATTTTTTGTCAACAGCATTTATATGTATTTAGCTTTGTTTCTTTTATTTAATAAAATTTTAGGGGCTTCCCCGAGTCCCAGATAATATTTAGGTTAAATAAATAAATAGCTATACGTATCACATAGACAGTATAACCGATCCGATACCAATACCTAAAATCCTGCATGTGGCAGGTAATTGGGGTACCGATCTAACTTGCTTCATTGGCATAGTTCATAGCTGCAAGTCTCCAATAAGTGTTTGAGCGGTTGGTCTTAAAATGGACCTGATCATTGAACTGACCCAGACCAGGATGCATGATTTTAAAAGTTAAATTTATGAGCTCATATGGTAGTTGAGTTTATATGAACAAAGGATAGTAAGTTGATCATATCATTAATATTAATTATCAGCTAAGATATGCAAGGCAGTCTCTAAATCACTTCTACAATAATAAACTGAATGTTCCTACCCTCAGATGATATCAATGGAGAACAAGTGTTCTTTTAAGATTATGCCTACTTATTACAATCCAAACCTTACTACAATTACATATATAGAGAGAGAGTATCATGCTTCAAAATGACTCAATACGAGAGAGAAAGTACCTAAAAGATGATCATGATGACCTTGGTCCTAACCATGGTTGGAGGATTTGAAGGAGATGAACCCAAGAGACCCAAAATATTCCCCAAGGGTTGCCTCCATGGTCTTGATTGGTTCACTAGGCTAGTGAGAGAATCAAAGAGAGGAAGAGAGAATGGAAGGGGGAGAGAGAGAATGGAAGGGAGGAGAGAGAGAGAGAGAGTCCTACAAGTTAGTTTGAGCTCCAAAGCCATCAATGGAGTTCTTCAAAGGTCTGTATGACTGTGATAGGAGGTGAATGCCAAAAACAAGCAATAGCCCCTCCACAAACCCTAGTTAGATCTAGCTAAAACTCCCATGAGTTCAGCCAGGACAAATGAACAGGACCCAAAATGCAAAAAAGTGAGTTAGTGAAAATCTCTTAATTCCCTTTCCCTCAGGGAATATGTGTAGTTGGTTACACAAAGATTATATGAGAGTTATTTGAAGTTGGAAAACCTTTGAAAAAACATGAGTGGTCACTCAAGTTTTGGTCATTTCCCCCCCCAAAAACCCAATTAAAAACAAAAAACAAAGACAACCTAAATCTAGGGTTTATGTCAATGCCAATGCAAAAGTTGTAGGGCATCCCATGCCCCTTACTGTGTCCTAAGACTGCCTCTCTACCTTTAGAGGGTGCTTAAGCCAAAGTTGTTTGATGGTGAGGATGTACTTGTTCAGTTATCCTTTCAGTTGTTGAAATTTACATCTCCACAAAACCTAAGTTAGAAGGGTTGTGTTGCTTAGCCTTTCCAGGGCTGAGGTTTAGAACGAACATCTCTTCTTCTGTTTCCAACTTAGCTCCCCAAGTAGCCATAGTTGGTGATGTGGTTCGTTCACATTTTCTCTCTTGGGTTCTTTTAGGAACCACCCAGACTTCAGGGCTTTGTAACATAGCCCATCTTGAGCAAAATGAAATGAACTCGTTTTCACATGACATGCACTAGGGTTGTTGGAGGGGCTCTCCTCCAAAGTGGGTTTAGTCCCGATGAGGGGCTAATTTTTCTGACAAACTCAAGGATCCACACCTGGGTTTGCAGTAGAGAGAGAAGAAAGGTGGAGGTGGTGGTGGAGAGAGAAAGAGAAAGAGAGAGGAAATAGAAGAGAAAAGAGGATGAAAGAGAAAGAGCCTCAAAACTATGGTTAAGCCGAAGGTTGCTCAGATGCTGTTGCGGTGAAGTGGGTAGGAACAAGTCTGTAGGGTTGAGGTGTTGGGGCATGAACAGTAGTTGGAGCTGTAAGAGCCATGGTCACGCCTGTTGTAGAGTAAAACACACTGTTAAAGATATTAGTATCGCATGAGAAAGAAGAAGAAAGAAAGAAAAAGTAACACGTAGGGTGTCCTAACTCCAAACAAGCTTTCGATGAGCATCCCATGGAAAATGGATCAGTGCTCGGAGGATCACTTGGTCGTATAGTCAGCATCTAACATTTATAACTTTTGTTTCTAAATATGCTTTTTTTTTTATCCTTCTAATAGCATAAAGAAAGACAGGTGTTTGATACTGATTCATACGGCCAAGTGAGAGCAGCGGATCCTATCTACATCCCATATAAGGAGAGAAATTATCATCTTTCCATGAGATCCCACCATTCAAACAGTATTCAAACAGGAATAAGAGCAATTAATACATTATTACTAATTTGTGGTTGATACCTATAGAAAGTGGAATCCCATGTAAAAACATCACCAAGTGGAGAAGGGATCCAAACTCGTCCTAACATGACCATTGGGAGGACAGAAGTTTCATTCTCTCTGTCCAAAAGTAACACATAGACGACAATATAAAGAAAAAGCTGAAAACAGTTTCAGCTTTCAGCTTTTCTGACTTTTTGTCTAACCCTACCTTTAAACAATGAGGGTGTGGAACCTTCGTCCTCCCATCAGTCATTTTCATATAATCTTTTCTAAAAATAAGAGAGGCAAAGAGTGCAACAAACCTGCTTGAGAGGGTGGAGTAGGAGCAAGAGACATCGGTCCACCGTAGTGATGAGGGAATCCAGTAGAGGTAATCGGTGAGTACTGGAAGAGCTGATGTGGGTACTGGACTCCATATCCCTGGCCACCGGTGTAAGCACCGGCGGTGGCAGTGGCAGTGGCGGCAGCAGCAGCAGCTCCGCCATTGCTTTGGCCAAACTGGAGATAAGGGTAGAACGCAGCACCAGTGACCATTCCTCCGGCACCTGTACCGTACATGGGGTACTGAGTAGCTGCACCTCCTCCATACAAACCGTAGTAGCTCTGCAACAAAAAAGTATCCAAACAAGTTCATACGTGAAAGTTGAAAAACGTTTACGTAATACTATAAGCTCACGATTGTACTCTGAGTTCCACAACTTAGGTGGTGGCATAGAAGGGTATCTCATGCTCTCTACTGTCAAAATTAAATAGGAAAAATAGACTAATATCACTTGGTTCATTTGCCTGTTAAAGGATATACACAGTACTCCAACTCTTTCTTTCTATGTGTATCAGTAACTTATAAATATGGGTCTTCTAGGCGTCACCATCTCCAATGAAGTATGTACAATGCTTCACTTTTTGTCATTGGTAATACATAGGTTATTCTATGTGATAAAGGATCTAACATACATCCCAATAGTCAAATTTTAGTCCAAAGTAAGTAAAGAAAGTTGTTTAGACACCGATTCAACTTTTTACTAGAATTATCAAAGTGCCATCAAATTAAGATAAATATTAAATTTTATTTTATTCATTAAAAAAATATATATAAATATTAAAAATTCAAAATGACATCGTTATAATTTTAGTTACTTCCTTTACTCATTATAAGTTGAAATTGTATCAGTGAGAGGCTTGGCTGGTCCTTTGTCCTTTTTTTTTTTTTTTGGCTAAACTTTGACTGATCCTCTGTCATATGGACTAAACCATATATTAAAAGCATTGTGCTTCACTAGGCTTAGTGACAGGGAAAAAAAACCCCTTTAAAGAAATATATATATATATATTGATTAACCAAGGTGTCCAGGCCAGTTTACGAACAAAAAAAAAAAACCCTTTAAATATATATCAAAAAAATGAAGAATATGAAAAAAAAATTACAATAAAAATAAATGAATTTACCACTAAGGTATGAGAAAAATGAATTTTCCCATATCTTTGGGAAAAAAAATCGATCCGTAAAACACATATGGGTCTTGAATAAAGGTTTAATTATACAAACTATTCTCCATTTTACAAGCTATTAGCAAGACTCATAGAATCCTAATCTATGTTAAATCAAACACTTTAATTTTTTTTAAGATTTTTAAGACAGAAATTTTGAGAAAATATCTTGTATTCTACGGCTAATACTCTACATGGATCATCACTTGTAGGATACCACCTCCTCAAATGACACCAGTGTAAAAGTCTTGTATTATACATGCTCATACTCTCATACATATGTAGTCATATACGCACTAATTAAATATATGGTATTTACTCCTAATTTGGGAAGTACGAAGCTTTAGAGTAAGAGGAAATGTGTTATGTTATGAGATTATATAAACATTTGAAGCTATAAGCCATGGGTGTAAATAAAGCAAGGTGGAGGAATTGTACAAACCGTTGGATAAGTATAATCTGGCGAGTAAGGAGAGTACCTGAAATTTTGGGGATACAACACAAAATGGTTAGAATACAAGTTGTGAATGTGCATGTGCATGTGCATGCATATGTTTACACCTGTTTGCATGGACGTGCAGGTATGCCTTTTCTCGCGTGCTTCCTTGCACATGCATGTGGGATGTGGCATGTGATGGCATCTTGTTAAATTTGTTTTTCATGGGTGTATGAGAGAGAGAGAGATGGATGATCATGTTCAAGGATGAGCATGCATGGACATGGTGATGGTAATGGTAATTATTTAAGAAGGGAAGGTGTATGAACTGGCAATGCACGTGCAGTTTCCTATATATATGAATGCTTTATAGCTAGCTTACCCATATACATTATAAGGAATGCCTTGTTGGATGGCATAATGAGGAAAGGTTGCTGCAGAAGGAAAAGCTGTTCCCACCCCACCTTGAAGCCCACTGTGAAAAGAGTTCATCACCCTAAAGTTCCTGCCTCCTCCTGAATCAACAAAATTATTACACCATTCATCATATTTAACTTTTATAATATCACAATTTAATATGAAAAATCAACTATGTTTACCAACATAATTCACATAACCCATCAATATTATAAAAAAATCCCTCCCCCCCACCCTTCCCCCCCACCAAAAAAAAAAAAATAAAATAATTTGTTCTTCTCTACAACTTCCCTTCAGAGAATATTAAGAAAGCTTCCTCTATAACTCCCAAGATACCAAAAAAAATTGGCTAAAATTCACTTTGAGAAGAAAGGTATAGAAGAAGAAGGAGATTGAAGTTTAATCTAGACAAGTATATCAGTAATGGTTATTTGTATTTTTCTTTCCCTTCTATCTTTTGTAGTCTAAAGTAAATAGCTAACTACTCAAACCCTTTTGAAGATACGTGAGAGTGTGAGACTTACATGCATGCATATTAGTACAATATAAGCATATGCATACCTACCTAATGCTAATGTATAATGTATCCATTAATGCTTTGAGATGAAAAAAAAAAAAAAAAAGGAACTATTTGGCTTTGAAGATCTGATCAGTCCTCTAAAGTCTAACTTGATTCTCTTCTTACCAACTTTTATGGTGGAGGGGATGTTTCTCTTGCAGATTAACAAATGCAACCAACTCTCATTGATCAAATCAAAATTATAGGGAAAAAAATTGAGAGAATGGATCAAGGGTGAAGGAGAGAAGAAGGAGAGAGAAATGATAGAAAAGAAAGAATATTTATATACCATGTTGTGGTGTAGAGGGTCTGGATCTCTGAACACCTAAGGAAGCAAGATTGCAGTTAGCTCTTCTTCCATCTATCATAGGAGCAGCATCCACACAGGCTCTCATGGCAGCATCTGGTTCTCGAAAAGTTACCTAAAACAGAAAGAACAGAAAAAAGGAAGAAGAAGAAGAATAGCAGAGAACTATCAGACTTTGTCAATATTAACCATACTGAGATAAATGGTAAAAAAATAAAAATAAAAAGTGGATCCTTATTTTTATTTTTCTTTTTTCATTTTTCCTCTCTTTGTTCAATAATTTTAGATCTTGATTTACTCTTTCATGAAGAATACCCAACTCCAGATCTTTAACTTACTATAATCTAATCAATCTTATAAACAGAAACTATGATCAAATTATGTAGAAATTCACAATGAGAAAAGGAAAGAACTGACTCATGAATATGAAGAGAGATACCAAATCAAGAAATAGGAAGAAAAGGGTAATGAAGAACTCACAAATCCATAGCCTTTGGATCTCCCAGTATTCTTATCTGTAATCACTACAGCTTCCAAAATCTCTCCAAACTGTTCAAAATATTTCTTCATGGTCTCCTTCTGGGTTTCCCAAGCAAGACCCCCAACAAACACTTTTGTGTAAGTTGTATCCCCAAACTGACCTGATAGATTTGCTGGAGTCATCTTCACCTCTATATCAAAATCCCCTTCTTTATCTTCTTCTTCTTCTCCTCCTCCTCCTCCTCCTCTCCTTGATCCTTCTTTCTTCAATACACAAAGATCAAAATGAAGAATAGAGCCACTAGATTTAGAGGATCTTCTCTAGATTTAGAGATGAAGAACTATTCAAGATCAGCAGCCAATTAGGTTAGGGATCAAAGAGGAAGAGAGAGAGAGAGAGAGAGAGAGAGAGAGAGAGAGAGATGGAGGGAAGGGAGGGAAGAGAAAGCAAAAGGTGCAAAAGAGAAAGACCCCCTCACATAATACGGACGTTTTTATATGAAGAGACACATTAAGTCCCCACAACTTACATTATTAACGTCACTCATCGCTGTCACCCAATCCCACCAAAGAGGTGGACCAAATGACAAAATTAGCCTTCATCATTTGTCGGAATTACATAAGATACCTCAATAAGAGAGGACATAAAGCCTGTCACTACTCAAGTGGCAAAAACGGAACGGAAATTTTCCAACAAGGGTAAGGGGGACCTTAAGAGTTAAGAATCACCCGGGAAGGTCAACATTCAACATCTCAAAGATACCCTTTTTTTTTTTTTTACTTTTTTCTTTTTTAATAAAAATGGGCCCTTATTAAATCTACCCTAGGTTTACAGTCTTAGACACGTAAACCCTTTATGAAAACCATTGGATAGAGATATTGATATATTGAAGAACAAAAGATTCTAATCCAACGGCATTGGAGCTTTCATCATCTTAGAGAGAGAGAGGATGTCCGTTGACTCGTTTGGCGGCGTTGGCCGGCAAAACCTTGAAATCTAGCGGGAGGAGCACTAACAGGTAGCGGTATTTGTTTATGAATTTTTTTCACCGGTACGAGGGGTGTTTTTGTCAATATAGGGTTTTGGTAAGGGTAATATGGTCAGTGAGGGGAAAGTTAGGCTGATCTGGATAATCATTGTGGCTAACCTTTTCTCTCTCTTTACCTAACATGTAAAATAAACTTTGTCAGAGATTGAAGGCAGGCTTTGGCGCCCGCGTCATCGGCTCGGCTGGGCTCGGCTGGGCGGAAAAGTCAGGAATCACTAATGAGTGTTCGGCAAGTAATGAGGAGATTTAAACGGATAACCCGCCTTTGCCTGGCCCTTTTGTGTTTTTTTTTTGGTAGAACCCTAATGGGGATTGGTTTCGTCTATAGCGTGCAGTCCTCATACATGCAGCCTAAGGCATGAACGTCCAGATCAAGATGTTCCCAACATTTAGATATGAACTATATGTCCTGTCGTGCTTTAATCTTAATGGCTTAATTTAATCTTATTTAGATTAGTACACGGTTCAAACGTTTTTGGGGACAATGTCTATCCTATTTAAGGGAGAGAGATACGCACACCAATCACGTCTAGCAAGGTAGTTGGCTGTACCAATGAGGGAGCGGACGAGACAGGATGTCATTTCAAAAGGAGAAGAGAGAGAGAGAGAGAGAATGAGAATTGACGCTAACTTGTGGCACACCATTCCATTTTCCCTCTATTTAATTGCCTAGTGAAACTTCAACACAAATACAAGAGAGGGGGCCTCCTAGGAGTCAGCACTCTACCGGTAAGCCACCAATCAACTAAGCAAATATTTGTCTTTACTGTGTTTCATTTTTGTGATGTTAAAACATGACCTATTTGTTAGGGTTCTAAAACAAGTGAGACCATTAATTCATTTTGTCTATTGATTAGGTTATTCTTTGTTGATGGGTTAATCAATCAACAAATCATCCAAAATCATTCAAACTATGGGTGTCAAACAGTTGATTCGGTTTAGTTTTAATTGCATTCAATCAGTTTATTGATGTACCCATCCAAATCGAAGCCATACCATTAATGGGCTCTCATCGGTTCATTATTGATTTGTTTCCTATTCAGTTTCGGTTTTCCATATAACCCGGTTCGCCTTATCTTAATGGCTGGCACAATCATCAAAGTGGGCTCAGATTAGCCAAAGGCCCGAAGCTCGCAGGCCCCAAAAAGATATACCCCACAGTTCACACTGCCCACAGGACACAGACTACAGGCCCACAAGGGAAACCTATTCAATGCGCAATGCTCACCCACCCACATAATAAGGGGTGTAGGGACTACATTACGCCGTGGTGGTAGCTTTAATTAGAATTGTGTCCGTGTGAGGGATATTACGGCCTTGCAGAGCATGTTTATTGTTGCCCAGATAACTATAAACCCTACGGACAGGGAATGAGTGACAAATTTATACTTTTTTCTTCATGACCAGAATACCCCCCATTACTTCTGGATTTGGATTCTCTCTAACGATTTTTTTTCTCAGCATCTCATATAGTCACATGCACGTATCCAAAGCCCAGGGACTAAAGAGTGATCTTAGGGCTGGGAGGATATGGGCATGCGGTTCTAGGTCACCCAACCCTAGGATTACTCTTTGATCCCTAAGCTCTATGGAAAAGAACTGGATCCACAACTAGAGCCATGTAGTCCAAGCTTACATGTGAGAGGTAAGAGAATTGGTTGGAGAGGATCCCAATCCTTAACTTCCTAGCTTCCAACCACATCCTCTCCATCTTCATGGCAATGAATTTGACTGACCCAACTCCAATTTTAATATTAGACCATCTATTGAACCATATATCAAGAGGGTCAGACCGGATTGGTGACTCTGGTTTTTGAAAATTAAGGTATAAGTAATAAACAGTTATTTTCTATAGTGAGTGCAGCGGTACGGTGAACATCGGATGGCCGAAAGCATTCTAACACATACCCCAAAGTCGTCATGGCCATCCGATATTCATCACACTGCTGCACTCACTACAGAGGATGTTTTCACATAAGTAATATAATAAACTAATATTAATTCTTAACGATTTTAATGGTTTATAACGATTTGGTTTCGTTTTAGATCGAACTGATGATGGGCCTGGTTCAACCCAGGCATAGGCTGGTTGACTAGTTTGATCTAAGTTTTATACCCAAAGTCATTGTTAGGGCCCTAACTTCCAAACCTGTTTGCGAACACATTTTGATTGGTTCATTTTGAGGAAAGGAAATTATTTAAAATGGCCGTGGACAACGTGCCTTCGAGTTCTAAACCGTCTGATTCCGACATTTTCATAATCCTGTCTCCTTTTACTTTGACATTAATGCCCCCATGCTCCCAATCTAACCGCTGTAATGATAATAACCCATTGAATTGTATGCCAGACGAGTGGCATGTGTGCAATATAGAGGTCATGTGAAGTACAAATTTTAGGGCAGGGATCACTACTTGATCGTAGTCATTAAATCAGCGTGGGACCAACCAAGAGAAGCACACTGCTTGTCTAGGCATAGGGGCGCATGATCAAGTACCAATCTTTTTTTTTGAATTTTATTACCATATACATCCCAACCTCTTATTGACAAAAAAGGATTATAAGAATTAACCTATTAAATCATAATAAATAAGTGTGCATTCAATACACAAAGGCTCCTATCACTGTGGGTCTGGGAAGGATCATAATGTACGTAATCTTACCTCTGTTTTGTGAAGAGATTGTTTCCTTACTCACACTTGCAACTACTAGGCCACGATGGAGCTAGCAATCTTACCATTGTGCCAAAATTCACCCTCAAGAACAAACTTAATGAATCCTTGTTCATTAAAAAAATAAATGATTAAGATCATATGATTAAATTAAAACATGTTTGAATATATAACTAATCGAAGGTTCCCCCACCCCACCCAACCCAACTGTTTGTATTGATCCAATTGCTATGTCAGGTGGTAAAAAAAATTTAATGCAAAAGCTTCCTACCATAATTGCATATCACATATTATACGTTTTTTTTTTTTTTCATGGCAAAAGTTTCCATGTTCATCAGACTAGTTAAGAGTGCCTATGGTCTTAACACTTAATTTTGCCATGTGGAAGGGTTAAGCAACAAATCTAATCATTGGATACATTGAAGATGATTAAGTAAGACCATATAATAAATTTAAGAGCAAAATTTAACTATTTGCATCTATGCATGGCATGCATTCCTGTGTTTGTCAATGTCCAGCTAGTGTTACTTTGATAACTAGTGGTATTTCAATCACCATAAGATATTTTTTGACTTTAGATACATAGAAGATAATTTAGTAAGACCAAATTCTGATGCATGGCATGCATATGTGTTTGTCCGTGCACATCTACAATCTCTATAAGATCTCTTCTAATTTTTCAGAATATTGTTTGTTTTATGAGTTGAAATGTAATGCTTATAGTATAGCCAAGTGATCTCTTCCCTTTCATAGGACAGGGTTTTAGGTTCTTTCTTTCTGGAGTACTTAATCCCTATTGTACAAATTTTTTTGTCACCCCGTAGACGAATAAAATTCCATATCATGAGTAGTTTTGCAGCAAAAGAGAGTTTTCAAAAAGGGTCAAATAAATTGCATTTCTTAAAAACATCCCATGAGGAACAATAGTATACTCATCTAAGGTCATTATTACTTCAATCCCCTACAGTATGAAATTGATAATTACCGGCCCCCTCAATTATTCTCCTTATTCATCCCAAGGCAATGACACCCGTTGGTGAAGGAATTCCTATTCAACGTGAATGAAAAGAACTTGACTCAGAAAATTTGTGATCAAAATATTTTAACTACCTCAACTACCATATATTCTCCAACCATTGTGTGGGTCTAATAATTTTGGCCCCTCTATATAAAAGGACAAAGTTTTATAATTAAATACTAGTAAAAGATTTTGAGCTTAGCTTATCAACCCCGCGAGATCTTTATTTTTTGGTACCTTGAAATTTAATTTGCTTATTGTTAAAGTCAATATTATTTCCTATAGACACTCAAACTTAATTAGAAACATGTGCTTAAATTTTCTCTGATTAAGAAAAAAAATCTTTTGATAATTTCGCTAATGTTATTCGGCAAAGTTTTTCTATACCTATGATGAAGCAAGAATCTCTTAAATCATAGGATTTGGTCTCCCATTAGACTGGGAAAGAAATGTTTTTTACTTTATACAGTAGATGTTAATGATGATATATTCACTATTTCAGAATGTCCAATCACAACTTCAAACTATAGTGGGTGAAGATATTCTGACGGAAAACCCTCTCCATCCTTCTTCTATTTTAGATAATTCTAATTTAATGACAATCACCATGCATCCATTAATAGTACGTAACAGGATATGGTGCAAACCTCTTGACATTACTTGATTTTGAGATTATGTTGGAAAACTTTAGAAAAAGATAAATACCTCTAAGTTATTGAAAGGCACACAAGGATTTTTCCCTTTGGTTTTGGAGATTAAAACAAAAAAGTTGAACCTGAAATTTCACATTACAAATTGATCATTGCCCAACCTAGGAGTCTAGGACCATATAGCCGCAATACATTATACATTGGAACTGGATGTGGGCGGCTCTACTTTTGCTACAAGGATAAGGGGTGGACAAGTTGCCACGTGTAAATCCAGGTCAACATCAGCTTGCGAAGCCCCTTGGGGCTGTTTATGCCAATCAATCAATTAACCACACGTTCATATGGCTTTGTATGGACCTTAACGTCTCCCAATAATGCCAATGCAATCTATCCAGCAGAATGGGAAAAGATGTCCATGGGGGGTTATGGTCAATTTTTAATAATTAATTAGGACAGATAATGGGTCGACACAACCAATATAATGCCAAGCTATCTCTTGGTTCGGTTCAGCAAGTTTCTTGGCTTGTAGGAGATTAAGTAGGAGGTGGAAGAGAAAACCTCATCTGACTATTGTTGATGACAATTTTTTTTCTTTTTTTTTTTT
>NC_056569.1:21680921-21788842 GCF_013358625.1 Macadamia integrifolia
TTTTTTTTTTTTTTTTGTGTGCAAAGGATCCACTCGGAGCCATATGTGGGACCCATCAAGGAGTCAAGGAAATGGCCCACAGGGAGGTGCAAGAATGGGAGCCCAAGAGGACCACAATCTTTTTGGAACGCAGGAAAAATACTAATAATTTTGTGATGCTAAGATGCAAAGGACTCTTAGGCTGTGTGTGGTAGCCAAGGGAAGAAAATAAAAAAATACACTTTTTGTAGTGTTTTTTTCTTGGGTGAAAAATTTCTCTTTGCACTTCGTATGTTTCACCCAAGAGAAAATTCAGTTTTTGAAATTCAAAATTCCTCTTGAGAATTGTGAAGTCTTTTGCTCTAAAAAAAAAAATTATTGCAAAAAACACAAGAAAATATGAAAACATAATAAGACAAAAAATGAAAGATTACACAATGATTTTGTATGTGTCTATCCCTCTCTTAAAATTCAAAAATTTTTGAATTTTTTTATTTTCTTTTCTTTTTTTCTCTTGATAACCAAACATACATACTCTTTTTATTTTCTCACCATTTCATTTCTTTTCTTTTAAGGCAAAGTCTTTGATGAGACCAACCCCACTAGCAAGAGCAATTAGCCAGCTTGAGCAGCTTTATTGATCACATGACCTTTCTTTTCATCTACCTCAATAGTAGGGCCATCATTTATTTTAAAAATTCATTAATTAAGAAGAAAATTAATAACTAAAAGATAATCGAGTTGGCAATAGATCTTTGCCTCAAGAAGCATGTGATTCTAAATTCGATTCCTTGTATCTCCTTCGGTTCACTCAAACAGAGGTATTTCGTATTCTTCATTGCTTTCAGTGAAATTTGAATCAGTCTTGATCGATTTCAAACCAAATCGATCTGATCGATTTCAAACCAAATCGATATGATCCAATTTTTTTTAAATGGAAGAAGGTTTTATACGATGCAAGAGAGGGTGATATTTATCCCCAAAAAAATCCATCCTTGAGTTGTCCATATGGTTAGGGCGAATTGAGGATTATGTGGATAGGCATACGGTCCCAAGTTCGATTCCCCATATGTGCATATACCATTAAAGTGGAGACTGTGGCGGTGGATTACTGCGCTAGTCCCCTAAGGATTAATCAAGGTGCGCGTAAGTTAACTCGAACACTTTGGTTAAAAAAAAAAATCTTTACCCAAAGAAAAATTGATAAATAGTCCAATAAGAAGCATTTATTGAGGATAAAAAGAATATGGGGTTTAATGAATGAGATTTGAGAGGATGGGCGGAAGAATCTTCCTTTTTCCATTTTTCTATGGGTGCATCACTTGGTTATTCCCATTTGCTAGTTCTAGAGAAAGATTCCGGTTGAATCAAGATTGAAATGGAATATTTGACCTTCTATTTTTTTAAATCTTTGACCTTCTTTCACCGTGCACCCATCAAGTTCCAGAACAACACACATGAGCCATATAATAATATTAAGTTACTTTCCATGAGAAGAGTAGGGTAATGTAGAAGACAAGTGTACACAAGGCTGCCACATAAGAATAAGATACCATATTCAACCACATCAACTTGGGGAAAGATACTAAGATAGTAAAGATGGAAGGAACTATGGAAGCTGTCTTCTCAAATCCATCAATCTTTTGAGTGAGTGAGACACTGCTATTGACAAAGGGATAGGAAAAGCATTTTCTTCACATCTTGTCTCGGGGTGGATAATTGGATTGCAGCTGTTTCCAACTGATCCTTTTTGACCAGTAACTCTCTCTCTCTCTCTTTCTCTCTCTCTGTGCACCTGCTAACATGCTCCCCACACCCTCTCAGTGACACTCTGACTGCTGCTGTCGGCCTCACGTGCAGATGGCTCTCCACCAGCTCAGTTCCACTCAGCCTTAACTTTATCTTTACTGTTTAGCCACCTTCGTTTGTCCAGCCCCGGTTTGATTTATTGGGTGAACCATTCCGGCTTGTCATGTATGGTTCAACCACAAAATCAACAACTGCATCTACACAACTACGTAAGGGATGCCCTACACAGCTACACTAGAGGTGTCAATTGTCAATATGTAGGTTCAGTCATATTTTGGTCGGGCTGAACCAGTTTTGGACTGGTAATGAGCAAAATCAAAACCATACCTTTAAGCCAAAGTTTAGTTTGATTTGGTTTTTATCAGGTTGGGTTAACAAGCTACTATCAAGTTGTTAGCAGTTTGGTTTTCATACATATTTATTCGATTTTTTATTGAATTTTTTAGGTTTAGTTCCATTTCCGATTTTAATTGATCCTTTCGTTCAGTCAGTTTCTTTAGATTTCTATTTGTTTCATAAACCCAAATCAAAATCAAAACGAAAACCAAAACGAAACAGATAAGTGTTCGATTCAGTTCAGGCTGGACCAATTGATTTCGGCCATTTCAGTCTGGAAATTGTCACCCCTACCCTACTCACCAGCCCATCTAGCAAAGTCTAACGTTCTGATTTGGTCGATTTTGGTCCCGCCCACGGCCCACCCGATAATATGAACAGATCTCGAGAACTTCAATTATATAACGGAGCCCATATTATAATGGATTTTCCTACCCAATAAAAATATATTATAATGGATTTCTGGACCGGGTCCAATACAGCTCTGGCCGATCCTTCCTGCTTACTTGTTTTGTGGCAAACAAGGGCAGATATATTTATCCAAAAGGTTTGCCGGGGAAATCTGTTATAACCCCTTATCGTTTTTTTTGGTAGAGTTATAACCCCTTGTCAGTGATATAAAAGGCCGATCCCACAAGGGTTATGGAAAGTTTTTGGTGTGAATTGATATGGTCTTGGTTCTCTCATCTTGCAATAGATCAGTCACCAAGAAACACTACGATTTTTCTATTCGAGGATCTATTCACAGTGATGTGATGGTATGATTGAACAACTAAAGTAGTGAATAACATCATTAACTTTTATTCTCGATTGTTGAAAATCCAAAATACCCTTTCTGAGTCCGATTGGAGGGTTGAATCTTGTGGATTTCTCCAGAGAAACTCAAGTCTTAATTTTTTTATTTTTCACCAAAAGAAGAAGAAAAAGAAGAAAAAAAAAAAAAGTCTAGGATAAAACCACACGCAAGCTATAAGGCAGTATCTTGTTTCTGGAGCCCTAAACCATTCTACAGGTTAGGAGTGATCATACTTTGCCATGACTCCCAATCAGGGTATCAGGAAACCTTGCTGGATGGATTCCCTCAAGGAAGGGTTTACTGGTAAACAATCATTTGCAGCTTCGTCTGTTCTCTGAATTTACTTGATCATTCCAAGAAGAGCTTCAATAGGGCTTACAGAGGAACAGAACCTTCAAAAATCACATGGGCAGGTCTTTTTCAATGCAAGCTTTTACATGAAAGCCATGAGAAACATGGTTCATATAGAATTGCAGCCCCACACTCATTTACAGGGCCTTTAGCTTGTCAAATCGCAACTTAGACATTCAAGCAGTTTAATGGGATTGAAGCAAAATCCTCTATCAAAGTGAACAATATAAGGAACACAAATTTCTCCGATACTAACAGATATGTACTGCTACAAATATGAATACAAGCATTGATGTTTCAAGCTCATTTACACGACATTCTATCCACCAAAGGAAGACAACAACAGCAGTCTCTTGATTCCTCCTAAACAATCTGGCATTTATAAGGATCCCAAGAACAAAAACAAAACTGCATACCATTTAAAGAATGATGTTCCATTCTATGACAAGTCTTCATGATAGAGATGAAGCCCAAGCCCCAAACGTGCACAAGCTCGACGAAATGCCATTGCTTCCGCCTTTTGAACAGGGTCTCCATAACTTGTATCATTAACAGAGGCAGTCCCAGTAGATTCCCTATAAATCTTTTCAAGGATCGAAGCCATGTAAGATATATCTAGCTTTTCATTTTTTTTTGATAAAAAACAATTTATATTAAAACAAATAGAAATACAGAACAAGGCTGAAGCCAACACCACAACAACGAACTAACCAAAAGAAGCAAAACCTAGATAAAATGCAATTATACTAACACACAACCATCCCCCCTCTGGCGGGTGGGACCAAACAGTCATCTGAAGAATTAGCAGTTCTCATTCGCCAAAGAGAATAAAAAGAACCACTAGAACAAAAGGTGGAGACATTTAGCCTTTTCATTGCTTTCCCCTAGGTTTATATTAACTTCTAAAATTTTGATTTGCAATGCTTTATTCGTCGGATAAGAAAATCATTAGTGCACAGCAACCAGGCCGGTGACATAGGATAATTATGGTTTAACCTGTTTGGTTCACAAAATTCAGAGTTACGAACCAATTTAAAGTCGTCATGAAATCTTCCAGAAGCTAAAACAGAAGGAATTCAACCCAAAGATTTGGATCTACAACTAGCAACAGTGGGGTATTGACACAGGCTACACACCAACCAAATGGAGAGCTCAATCCTACAACCCAGAGATTTGGATCTACAAGCTCAACTGAGCGGAGCCATAGTTGCATCCGATCAAAGAGGTCATTTGCAATTGATGTGATATATAAAAACACAAGAAGAATAAGATGAAGATTCAGAATGCCAAATGGGCAGCACAAGTATAACAGAAGGAAACAGCAAAACTAACCAACCTATCTACATTATTGGGCAAGGTCCAGATTACATAAAGGCACTTAGTACTACTATAAGCTAATTCATCCATAATGGAATTTCAAGAACAACGCCTCCATATGAATGAGACTAGTAATGCTCTAATGTCCATTCTAATGTAATCAGTCGCACCTATCGGACCTGAAAATGACCGAATGATGCCCAAAGCCTTCAAGTCCAACATGTCCAATGTTTCCAGGGAAGCATTCATCAATATTAGGCTTAATAGACTGAACCTGAGTGATCCGAGGCCTATGGCCCAGAGGAGCATGAGAGGTACAATAGACCAGTTGTTGCAACATGGGAAAGGAGAAGACAAGTTCTATCACAAATAGGACTTCTAGAGAAGCTAGGAAACTATTTCAAAAAATAGATATATCTCTCCCTCTGTGAACGAAAGCCAAGTATCCTAACTCAAACAGATAAATGGAATAAAAAATGCAAGTTGAATTCACAATAGCAACTTCACACAGGAATACAAACTTAAACAATAAGGAGAAATTGAGGAGAGAACTCAACCGAATGTGATCTGACAAAGCAACAAGTCCAGGGGAGTCCATGGTTTAAAGTATCTCTGATACGATAAGATACCCTCCGAAACGTATCTTAAATTTAGCTGATCAATACAGCGACCAATACCGATACTTTGATCCTTGGGGGAGTCTAATACAATATGCGACAGCAAAAGTTGGATATTTCCAATCAATTGATAGGTACAACAGGGATTCAGTTCTGGTCAGCTTTTCAGGTTCAAGTTTGGAGGCTCAAATAGAACAACTTAACAGCCACAATATTCAAAGAAAATGCATTAAAGACAACTGCACAATATCCGAATAGAAAAGTCAGAGTTGAAACTGAATTTTAAATTGCAGACCAGACCTGTCGAATCAGCCAATTGTTGCTGGTTCTGCAATAGAACTTGTAAATAGGAGGAAATCTGTGTATGGAATATAAGTAATGCAGTGCTAACCTCAAACCAGTGAGGGTCTAGTGGGAGATCAACCTGCGACAGGACCGCAGGTAAGGAATGAAATTAGACTTCTAAAGAATTTTAATAACAGAGAATCAAAGGAACAGAGTCTTCCAAAATTCTGGTCAAAGGCTCTAATTAAATGGGAAAATATAATATCAGAAACCAGGCTTGAACCAATATCCAGGTTCTTAGGATTTGAAGATTCCTACTTGAAGAAGGAATTCCCAAATCCGGGAATCGATGGAAAGTTCAGACAAACCAGATTAGATATTAGTTTCAGTACCAAATAACAAGCCTAATGATAGTCAGAGAGCTGAGATCAGACTCAGAAAACAAAACTTGAAAATCTATTAAACTGGAATCAAACCATAGTAGGAAATAGGATATCAGTTTCGACTTTCGAGTTTGATTTTTGAAACCGTAAGAAGGTTAAGAACAGAAACTGAAGTAGGGAAGCAAAAATAAAATCCAATGATTAGATTTGAAGTTTCAGAAAATTTCTAGTTGGAGTAGGAAATCAAGAAACCAGAAAAAAAGATAGGACTTATATACTAAGAACAGAATCAGAACTAGAAATTGATATGAAGAGAGGAGAGAATTGTATAAAATAACCTTGCAATTAATAGAGAAGAGAAAAAATCAAGTCGGGGATACCAATCCCATATGCCAAGCTCAACAGCTCCAAGACTCTTCAGGAAAAGAAAAAAAAAACTTAATCTTCACTCAAATCATCCCCAATTGATGGGGCTTATAAATTGGGTTTTTTAAAATGGAATCCAAAAAAATAAAAGGCCCCGCCTATAATACAACTACCCAAAATTCGATTTCAGCCCATTGGACTGCCACCAGCACCTTGTGGGCCTCCATACAAGATTAATGTCTTATGCAACTGCATCAATTAAAAATAGTCTGACCTGAATCAGATCGAAGAAAAAAACCAACAGGACATTGTGCAAACACTGATTAAAGTGAAAAAGCAGAAGTAACAGTAGAAACACCAAAGCGAGTTCAAGAAACAACCCAAATAACCAGGTCAGTAGGGTAGGTTTCAACCCTGAAGCATCACAGACTTCATATATTTAATTCAATCCAAAGAAGGCAACTACATCTGATGACTAGGGGTCCATTCGTAAAATAAAACTCAGTGCCACTAGGAATAAAATTCAGACTCTAACTTTATCCAAGAAACCAGATTCAGACTCAAAATGATGACTCCTAACATTACCAGACTTCATCAAACACTTGATAGAAAAATTGTACTCCAAAAGACTACCAACAAATGAGCTTATAAATCAGTTCCATTATAAAGTAAACCAATAAAATAAAAGGTCCAACTTACATATAAACCAACCCAAAAACAGTTCAGTGATTAAAATAATCTGGCCTTATCAACTTATCTTATGTGGAGGGTGGAGGGTGGAGGGTGCAAGCATTTCATCCAGATTGATATGAGCTCTTTTGGGTCATACAGAATAACATTGTGTGAGGAAAGTGAGCTTTCTAGTTCTTTCATGCATCTTGTCTATAAGCATTAAAGATTCTGAAAGCACAGAGACATTGTCCTACACATGAAACTCCTTCAGTACAGTAAATATAATCCTGACTTATCTGTTAAATATCTAGAAGAACGTAACATGCTGTGATGTATGTTTCTTCCCCTGAACTATTGATTCCTCATGAGATTTTCAGAAGTACTAAAGGGTAACAAAAATTATCTGAACTGCCACATCCACGTAACAAGAACTGTATGAGATGCAACTATCATAATATTTTCACTATTGATCATGCAAAAAAACATTATCACTAATTTCTCGGGGACGAAGTTCTCTGGTTCGTGAAGCAAAAAAGGAGGGAGTAATGATGGCGGTAGGGTGAGAGAAGAGGGGTATTTCAGGAACTTCATCCAATAGAAAGAGTTTTAATTCTTTGTCGGTGGATGAGTCCAGAGCACCACCGGTCAGCAGACCAGGAAAATTTTTGCCATTTTTTGGAGGGGTGGAAAAATATGTCCTTGCCCATGTATATGGATTCTGTCCACAGCCAAAGTTTCTGCCATGTGGACCACTAATTTTGTAGTTCTAAATTTAATAGACCCTGTGTTAATTTCTGCTATATCCATCACAACCACATTATCGGTAATGGTCTAGAATGACAATATCCCAAGTTTTGCGGTCCATCCCAATGTTATGGTCCGTCATGTATCAGACTTTCCCACGCATTTTCAATGGCTCAACTATTTCAAAATTATTTACATTGTTAACCTTATTAGAGCTTCATTTCTCTATCTGACAGTAGGCATCAGGGCTGAAACTTGCCACATGGCTAGAGGATGAGGGGGACAATAGGTCCACAAACGCTTGATGTCAGCTAAGAATCCATGTTCCAGAAAAACAAGGCTCATACACAAAGCCTAAACACAGCCCCTGAAGAGATCTTTCTCCTTAAAATCTTCAGAATCTAACACTCAAAAGATTAAATTTCACTTTTTGCGGCCTAATGTATATGATTCAATGTGATATATAAGACATTAACGTCCACAATCAGTACAACTGCTATGTTCACTGTTTTCAATTCAAACTTTCAAGAAACCTAAGTGAAACCTCTAATCAACCTAAGTTGATTGAGTCACTTCAGCTCCCAGAATAAAGAGTATAAGCAATCGAACTCTATGAAAACAAATGGGGCTTTTAACCTGAGAAAATAGGGGGTAAAAAAGAAAAAAAAGAAACAAGGGGCCACAACTTCAAACCCAAACTCTATGAAAACAACTGGGACTTTTAACCTGAGAAAATAGGGGGTAAAAAATGAAAAAAAGAAACAAGAGGCCACAACTTCAAACCCGACCATCATCTATTGTTTGGTTTTCAACTCCTCTGCTTCTTTTTCCCCCTCTTGGTTAGCACCTAGACCCTTCCTATTGATTGAATTATTAACAAAGCTTTGATTAGAAGGGGAAAAAAACAAACATGGATCATAACAGAAAAATGTGATTCTACATTCAGTCTACAAAAATGCAAAAGGTTGCAACTTAGAAGTGAAAATCATGAGATATAGCGCAATGTTCAACACCTGCTACAAATTAAGGAACACACCATCATGTCATATTCTCATCTGCCCATTGAAAGTACTTTCTAAATTACAGCATTTCATGATGAATCTCACAAACTTGATGCAAAGCAGAAATGGTACCTCTGCATCAGTCCCATAGAGGGTTACACGATAAACAACTGAGACAGACTTGCCATCAGCAGAATAGGTGATGCTTCGAACCTCGCCAGACCATTCTACAATGGATGAAGAACATTCAATTTATAATTTTTTTTTTTTTTTAAAATCCAAAGCAACAACTGAAACTTTAACTTCAGATCAATCAACAGAAAGGGAAAATCAAATTAGCAGACCTGGAGCATGTAAGTTCATAATCCGATTCACAACATGCCTGCAAAGAATCAAAAGTGATAACTGGTAACCAAGTTCTACGTACATTAAAAAAAAAAAAAAAAAAGCCATATTGACAAACCTATTTAATAAACTCAAAAAAAAAAAAAAAAAAAAAAAAAAAAGGAGCAAAACTAGGATCACTATTCGAATATGAAATACTGATTTCATCATGCTTAAGAGCTCAAGAGATGACAAATGACACAGAGGTTGGAGCGCAAGACGACAAATTAATCACATAGCTGAGCCTGTTGGCCCTTTAATGGCCAGGGCAAAACCTCTTAGCATTAGGACATCCATGCAAGTTTGAAGATAGTACTTCACGCAGTCACGGTGTCATACTATTATGGCATCTCTGTTAAGCCCATCTAGATGATCATCACAACAGTGCTTCCCTTACATTTACTTTGAGTAAAGCCAGCTTCCTTGATGAGAGCTGCGAGTGTTTACAACATACCCAAATTTATAAACTGAATTGACCCGTTAGCATTTTAAGCACTAGACACCTTTGTCTGCCCTCTATTAATACCTTCACTCAAAAATAATAATAATTATCAAACAAAATAATCATTCCATATTTAAAATCGTAAGAATAAGCACCGCACTGATTATTTTTATATATGGTTTCATGTTCGTCAAAGAGTGAGAAATCGAAGTTATGTTGCCTGTAGAACTAGAGCAGTATGGGGAGTGCTGCGCGCTTGAAGTATGCTCATAAAGTAAGAGGTTCCAACATCATAAAGTAATAGCCCAAGTTATTAATTTCCTTATTTATTCCAAATGTTTCTGTGTTTTGATTATTTTTCCTTATTTTCTTTTATCTGATAATACAAATCTCCTCTCCTGCTTCCCTTTAATCCCAACAAACAATCGATGCTATTGAACTGAGTGAAAAAAACTCTTTCATTAACCATGTCATATAGGCAACATGAACAAACAGACAATCCGGATTAATCTAATAAGATAAATTACCAGTAAAGTTGAGGAAAATGACAACACCATTTTAGAAAAAAAGGAAGGGTTTGGGAGGGGGGGTGGAGAGAGTGGATTGCTTACCAGGGAACGTACTTAGCGGCGAACCCATCTTCCATTCGGACTCTGACGAGAGTATCTGGAACTCGTTTATTCAGTTCTCTGAGTATTTCCCACAATGGACGACTAATTCCAGAAGTTGGTACATCTGAGACTTCTGGTTCTACTTCCGGAACTACTACTCTCTCCTCTTTTTCCTTCTCTTTAGCTGAAGAAGAAACCTTCGAATAAAAGTGAGAAGAACCCCACTGTGACAACTTCGGAGCAGAAGAAGAAGTTAAAGAACGACGACTGGAAGCTCTGAGCAACGATCTCATGAGAGACGACGCCATCACACGTTTCCCTCCCTCGCTGTCGGAATGTCAAGTTCTCTCTCCCTGGGGTTTAAAGCGCGAGGGAAAGGAAGAGGCCCACTGAGGTGAAAAATGAACCCTCTATGTTTGCGCGCACAGGGAGCGTTCTCTTGCCCAGTTTATTATTTTTGTGAAAAACAAGAAAAAAAAATATTAAAAGACAGCATGGCTTCTATGCCTAGGCACAATGGAAAGTGAAATGACGATCTCATCTTTTCTTCTGTTAATTTGAAAAATATTTCACTCACGCATTCTGATTGGCTCCCATCCTCCCTATTTTTAGGGGGAGAGGGTTCGCTAAAAGGCTGTGTGGTTACTGAAGCAGCGCAAGGTCCAATGGAAACATTACCACCAGATGCATCAATGGTGACAGGAATTTCACTTTTCATGAAAGGTGGACCTGGTTGATCATTTTGTCCAACACTAACTTTTTTAGACTTATTTTTCCCTATAATTTGGGGGGGGGGGGGGAGAATGCTATCTTGTTGCATTCTCTACCCCCCCCCCCAAAATATAGGGCAACGTGAAAAGACACTTTTGCCCCCTGATTAAATGTCTATGCATGCACTTTCATTGGCTCATGCATTAACGCAATGGCCACATGGCCATGTAGCATTATTTCACACTATTTTTTGGCTCGGATATCCCTACTTGATTACGTCAGCAAGGACCGACTAAGGGAGTTACAATGGCATCCAACCAAGGGTAGGGTCTTTTCGTTACCCCCTATGTCTGGGTGTAAGGGCGAGTGACCATATACCAATTTTTTTTGCTTATGTATATGTATATATATATATAAGTATAATATGGGGAAAATAAGCTTATAAACCAACATGGCCCTTGCGCCCAAGCTAAATCTCAATCGTTTCAAAGCGATTGTCGAAGGCACTCTCAAGTCCTTCTTGGTTGGCTTCAAGCTCCTTAAGGTCTTCCTCTCCATCTGCCACATTGAGTTTCTAATTATATGGGACAATGTTTTTTGTCAAAGAGTGTAGGGGTGGTGCCCAAACATAGAGGGGAGCAAAATGACCACCTCAACCCTATGAAAGGTGGAAATGCACGCCTTGTTGATACTTCCAAGTGCGCTCCCACTTATCTCACACTGGTGTAACCCCTACACTCCTTGATAGAAAACATTCTCTCCGCACTTATGCAACTCCTATGCCCCTACACTGATGCAGCCTTAGTGTTCTCTCTCTACTATCTTCCTCAAGCCACCAAAGAATAAGCTATTCTCCCCCCTGATCATCATTGTTGAGATTATCTTGTTCTTATTCTCCAAATCTTGTTTTGAGGTTTGGTGAAAGGGTTTTATGGAATCCCTGGCCAACTAGATATGTGGTTCTTCCTCGTTTCTCTTCAATTTTACATTACTTTATTGCAGTTGTTGTGAGCTTTGGCAGTGTATCCCATAATGGAGAATGAAGATGATATAGTGAGGAAGTCACAGGTGGTTTTCTCTGCGTGCTTGCAATAGAACCATATGGTGATTGATGGATGCTTGCTCGATCCTCTCTTCTGCTTTTGTCTTCTCTACTATGGATGGAAAGTGAAACTGAAACTGAAATCCCTTGGGTTTGGTAAAGTGCGCCACCACACGAGAGAGAGAGAGAGAGAGAGAGAGAGAGAGAGAGAGAGAGAGAGATGATGGCCTAGTGTGTGCAATGGGGAAGATGAGCGGCAACCATGGTTGGGAAGAAGAATATGGTTTTCACAAGGATATGAGATTAGGGAGAATATTGTGTTTGCCATAAAAGATTTCATGTTATAATATTTTAATGTGGACTTATATTAATTGGGTATTTGCGCTTTAATAAAACCAGACTAATTATTTGGTATAATTAAGTGAGACATATAAGCTTTAATTAGTTTAATATGAGTTGGCTAGTGTGGGCTTTAGTTAACCACTGGACTTGTGATGAGTGGATCAATTGGGAAACTTTATAAATAGAGAGATAGGTTTATCATCTAACCGTAAATCATAATTCACAACGTGCATTATGAAGAGAAAGAGAGAAAGTTAAAGAAGTAGGGTTTCTTACGATTTCATTCATTGTGCGTTCAGGTTCCTCATCTAGCCAGTGATCATAGGGAAACAGAGGAGAAGTACCTTACTACATTGATCATAGGTTTTCTGCTGCGCTTTGCTTTACTATGGATCCCAAACAAGGCATGCTTTTATTAATTATATTTTATTTCCCATTATTATTGGTGTTCTTAATCTATCTATGATGATTTATTGGGTCTAAGGTTTATATATCTTGAGAGATTTTAATCATACATTTTAAAAACCTTAACTTGATTAATTAAATAAAATTATTAGTGTGTTTTTAGTGTAAAGGGTATGTATAGCTATAATTTATATCTTTTTGATTTAACATCATCAATTGTTAGGGTAAAGGTTGTGTTTGGTAGTCATTCAAAAAAACGTTTATGACGTTTTTCTATTCCATGGGGGAAAAAAAAATTTCGGAATAAAACGTTTGGTGTCAACTTGGTATTTTTTCATTTTTTTTTTTAAATGAAAAGGAAAAAAGGAAAAAAGGAAAAAGAAAAGCTAGAAATGCAAAATGATGAAACAACGAAACCTTGTTCCATCATTCGAGTTTCGTTCAAAATACAAAAAAAATTAACAACTAGGGTAATTGTTCTTGAAATAGGTTTTTCAAACACCATTTTTTTGTTTTAAAACAACATTTTTAACATAGAAGCTGTCAATTATGTTTTTGACACAAAATGTCATGCTAGAACTGAATGACTACCACACGTAGCCAAAGCGTAACTATCAGTTCTACGGGGAATGGTTATAACATTGGAAACTAGGGGGGTGGCCATTGTAATCAACCCTAATACTTATTTCACTAAAAAAAAAAAATGACGTGCAGATTCTTTATTTCACCGGCAGCATGGAAAACTTTCTCCCACCCTACCTTGAGTCACCGGTTGCTACTGTAGTTTAGTAAAATTTGTAAAAAGGTCTCTAAATTCTTTAATTTTGCATTATTCGAATAAAAAATTTCCACAAATCCAGAGTTTCAGGCCGGAAAATGGCGCCTCCCTTTTTAAAATGCGTTTCATTCTTCTCTAGTTTAAAGACACCGAAGAGGTCGGAGGGTAGAAGTTACACATAAGACACTGTTCTTATTATTCTCTCCAATATCCATCAGAGTCCGAAGAAGAAGAGCGAAGGATTCGAAAACATGATCATCAGGACTCCTCCTGCCAGGAAACGAAAGGTTGATTCAAGCCCGGATACTGCTGCTGCCGTCGCTTACGAAACCCCCGTAGCTGCTTCCAATCGCCCTCTCGTGATATATGAGGACCCCGTGCCGGAATCCTCTCACGGTCATGACCCCTCTGAGCAGATGCTCTGCACTTACCAATGCCGTCAGATGGTATTCCACTATTTTTCTCCCAATTCGCCACCTTCAATTTATATGCTATATCTCTTTAAATGCTTTGGGTCTGGTTGATTTCGTTGGATTTTCTTTATTTCTTCATTGCAAATTGATAAACACCATGAGTTGTTGATTGAATGGGTTTATCTTTCTGTTTGGGTATGAATGGTTGGAAACCAGAAACCGTAATTACTAGCTCGGCCGTCGCTGCTTATTTATCTAAATGTAGTGAGGTTTTCGATGGGATTGTGTGTTGAATTTTAGATAATTGCTTTTATGTTATCTCTCGAGTGTTTGTTAATGCATAAGGGTTTGGTGGTGGATTATTTTTGTCTTCTGGTTGTTCTTTGTGGATTAGGGCTACGTTTGGTTGTTCAGAAAGATAGCACTTTCCAGTGGGTAACACCGGAAGTAATTGAGTTCTATGATAAAAATTGATTACAGGTCTCACTTTTGGGGTGAAATGACGAAATTTTGATTATAGGGCTCCACTTTTGGGTATTTTCCACTCAAAGCTCTGCCTCTATGGAGTTTGACAAACATAGGTAGCTCAGAGTATTTAGGTACCTTCGTGTTCTTCTAGAGTCTGAAACTGTTTAAGATTGGTTGTACTGGGAAACCAAAGTTGACAATTGATATCTCAAGTCTATGTTTAATGTCTTTCTTACTTCTTTCCATTGGGGGGGGGTAACAATGTGGGAGATAGACGAGTAAGGCAAAATATTTCAGGACTGGGGACTGTACCTGGAATGGTGGTGGGATCCATGTTCACAGGAGGCTTGTCTGCCTTGCTTTTGTCATAGTGAAGGAGTTACTTGGGTAGCCAGAACGTGTGGTAATTTGATTGAAGAGTTGCATCTTCGCCAGTCTTGTCCGCTGGAAGATGAAGGCCCTCCACTTCCCTTGAAAGAAAATGATTATTAAGGTCTCTTGTGGCTCTATTCACTCCCAGCTTCCTGTTAAGATCCTATGGACGTCCATTTGAGAATTGATTCTTTACAAGACCAAGGCATGTGTTCCAATGCGTGCTTTGTTGAAGGTGGATGAGATCCCCTGTTTTGTTTGGTGAGTTGAAGAAGATTGATGTAGTTGCAATAGAGATTAATTCTGTATGAAGGCTTATGCGTAAGCTTGGGTCCTGGGAGGTTCATAAGGTGCTGTTGGTGGCAGTCCAATGGGCTGAATTTGTCCTTTGGGTAGTTATATTAGAGGTTGGGTCTTTTATTTTTTGGTTTTATTGATGTAATGGATCTAAATTTCTAAGTTATAAGCTCATAAAGTGGCAATAAAGTACCCGGGATTAGTAGTTAAGTATACAAGTGAGATTAAGATAATTAATTGCTTTAAGAGTTCTGTTTTAAGTCCATTTACTTTAATTTAGTTCCTTACCAAAAAAAAGAAAAAAAGAAAAAAGAAGAAGAAGAATTTAAGAGAGTAATTAGGAATCCTTTTATGAGTCAAATTTAGGAATTTTAGAAGGTATTTATATATGTAATACACCCCATCAATTAGAATTGATTTGAGTAAAGAATGAGTTTTTCTTTCTAAGAGTTTTGGTGTTGTTGAACAGTAGATACGTGATTGGTATCCTATACCTGATTTCTTCTCTCTTCTTCTTCCCAAGCAGATCGATCTCATGTCTTTTTCCTCTCCTATCAAGAATCAAGGTTTTGGTTTTGAGGTCGGTTTCAACCCTGGCCGAAACCTGGAATTTTTCCCAAAATCAAAACCTAGGTTTTGGGTCAAGAAAATGGGTTTTTGATCCCTTTTTTTTTTTTTTGTTGCGTTCTAGTTTTTTTTTTTTTTTTGTTGCGTTCTAGTTTTACCAATTTTCGCCTATTCGATGAATTAATTTCACAAAAAATACCAAAATGGTATCTGTGGTTTGTACCCAAGTTTGTTAGTGTACGCTGAACCATAGTTGTCACGACGTCTAGGTGACCCAAGGCATTGGAGAGGGTAAAAAAACATGGTGACACCAACAAGATGACCAAGGTGCTCGCCTAGGCACTTGGACGGCTAGGAAATGCCTTGACAATATGCGTTGAATGCTACTGCAGTGTACATTAACCCTATTATAAACACTGAATACATATAATTTAGCTACTGTAAATGTAAATATGCAATTGAAACAATCAAAACATACATTAGGTTAGGGATATACAAGCATCCAACACAATGACTATTTATCCTATTCTTGTACTCCAAGAGGATTAAACATACATCAGGTTTTGTCCCTTGGTTAAATCTCGGAACCTTTTTCCGAGTCTACTGACTGAAACTTAAAACCATGCCTTCCATCGATCCGATTTCTTCCCTTACCAACGCAGCTGCTTCCTTTATCTCAGATATGATTTCGGTTTTGTCATTGTACCTGCTTGCATCTGAGATCTATAATCTGGATTTCAGATTGCATTAAGGATGGTCTTAGACTTGAATGTTACATTTTTTGGGCTTCCAATGGGACTGCTAAGATACTATATATATTTATATATTTGGCAAAGTTAAAGGAAAGAAAAAGAGGCTCCAGATTGCAATGCAGGAATAGAATAGAACGAGTCAAATTGAGGGTGCTACTGAGGAGCAGCTTAATCTGCAACTGGATATTCTTATCTCTATAATGGTAATATTAGTTGAAAAAATTTTCTACGGCAATCTTGCGGATGATTACATTTTTTTTGGGTGGGGGTGGGGAGCTTAGTTTCTAATTTGGGTGCTTGTTATTATTATTCTTTTGTATGGATGTGGAATTTTTTTATGGTTTGAGTGGAAGTCTTGAACTTATGGGTTTGGCAGTGTCCTCCATAAATCAGTTCAGAAAGGGAGGAAATAAAATCGTCATGCTTTTGGCATTCTCTGCCGATGAATTCATTTCAAGTTCCAATATCCTTCCTTAGTCAATCCTTTGATGTAATTTTCTCTATCCCATTATGGTTATTATTGGAATCGGCAGCACTACTTTTTGTAGGATCTTGTTGCTACCATTTACTTGGTCTAATGACATTGGATGCGTTTCCAACAGCCTTTCTTGACTTGGAACTTTCCTGACACTGTTGTAGGTTAAATCAGAGTTTTTGGATGCATTGGGAAGTGCAGAGAAGCAAGTACATGATTATCAATCTAGATTGGAGGCACTAAATGATGACCTTTCCAAGGCAGGTTGGTTATTAGAAGTCAGTTTTTTCTTTTCTTAATGCTTCTTAATCTCTCTCTGTGTTAGTTAATCCAGGGATTGTACTGAGTTTCATGACTTTCAAAGTCATCTACTCATGATTGCATGTGTGAATGTCTTTCCAAATAGTCTCTGATCTAGTATGTACTAGCACTGTGACAGATAGTATGTCTTCCAAAATTGCAAAAGTTTTGCATTTAGAAACAGTGTTAATTTTGCCATTTCTTCATTTGTGTAAACCATTCCCCTCAGCTGTTTTCCTTTTTTACTTTTATTTTCTTCAATTCCATTAAGAACATCAGTGTGCTTTTAGACTTCGTTGACTCGATCCTTTTGGTTACAGAAGCTGAGAAGAAGAAATTCCGAGATAAGTTCTATTATGCAGAACAAGAACTTGCTGCTGCCAAAGGGCGTGAGGAGGCACTTCAAGAGCAGCTCTTGAAGGAGGTCAAAGATTCTTGGGAACGACTTGAAAAACAAATACAATCTTACAGTGAACTTGAGGTACTAATTATTTTTATTTTATAATTATATTTTGAATATATTGCTCGTTAACTTTCCTCCAATACCATGAGATTTTGTTGATGTATTGTTGTTTTTATGGAAGGATTTAAGGCACATATTTCCTGGACAATAATGTCCGAGACCTAAAATTGAAACAGTTATACTGGGATATTAGGTCTACAGTACATCTATGCAGTATTAGTGCCGACATTGGTTGACATTGAACCCAAGAGAATGATATTTTCAAGAAGCGAAGTTTCAGTTTTGAGGTTACATGCTGTTTCTTGCCCCGGTTGAAGCAGAAATGTTTCAACAGAAATCAATCTAAGCATCTAAATTTGAAGGATTTGGGGACTTTAGGGGGGGGGGTAAAACTTGTTTTTGTTTAAATAGATTACCTTAAAATTAATTCTTATCATTTTTATTGACATATACGAATCTGTCTATGGAAGTGATCAAATTATTTACATATATGTATATAACAATTTATACTGCCTTTAGATATTTTTCTAGGTCTTACTTTTCAATTACTGTAGAAAGAGATATGCATGTATGGTGCAGTAGAAGTGGTAGTGGTTGTGGTAGTAAACTTGTCTGACACAGATGCTGCTTCTATCTTGAAGCATCCATTGTAATGTAGTCTGCAAGTATAAGGCTGAGAAATAGTTATTTATCCTGTGGAGAATAAAGTAGGTGGCTGTGTGGCACTTCCTTATCTCATACATTGTTGGCTCCATAATTAATTACTGTTTTTTGTCACTTGAAATCCAGGTAAAGTTCCAAAAAGAAGGGGACCTTCGCAAGAATGCTGAGCTGAAAGTAGCTTCTGCTGAAGAAAAAGCTAGCTTACTCGAGGAAAAACTCAGCCATCTTTCTTACAGCATAAAAAGAGAGAAAAACCATCTTAATAATGAGCTCCTACAGTTAGAAGGAGAGGCAAAGAGTTCTGTTTCTCGAATAAGTTCAGATGTGGGTAACTGCACGTGTCTTTTGAATTTAACAAGATGATATTTCTCTATCCACTACTTATTTACTGACTAGGCTGTTTTAGCTGGAATGGATGGAATGCAGAGCAAAGAACGCAGAAAAAGAATCAGAGCT
Source organism: Macadamia integrifolia (assembly GCF_013358625.1). Classification (NCBI taxonomy): domain Eukaryota; kingdom Viridiplantae; phylum Streptophyta; class Magnoliopsida; order Proteales; family Proteaceae; genus Macadamia; species Macadamia integrifolia. The sequence continues at coordinate 21,699,519 of NC_056569.1, forward strand.
GCTGAAGCAGCAGCTGGAAGAACTTAAAGAACAGCTGAATGAGGTCATTGACATTTCTTCATTTTCTTTCATTCATAATGCTCAATTCGATATATCTGCCTGTAAATTTTTAGCTGCTTGCATTATGCTTTTGACTTATTTTAGCGTTCTAAATTCTAATGCTACTTTGGTATTACATAGGATCGTTTAATTTGGAAATAAATTTGTTAAACATTGGACAATACATGTTTGTTCTGTGTGCTTAAATGAGTCTTTCTTATCTTGGCCACAAATGAATGTGATATTGGACATTCCACAAAGTCAAATAAAGGCTATCATGTGTGAGGAATGTTACTGTCCCAATCAGTGTTAGATAATACATTATTTGGATGGAGTTTGTCTGACTTTCCTTCCCAGTCAATCCAATTCAAGGCTTGACAAATCTCTTTTTTTCCCTACTTTTTTTTTTTTTATTGAATGTCTCTGTATAATACCCCAACTAGCCCAAATCTGGTCTTGCACTGGCGTTGCTTTATCGTGGCTTGACTCTGGTTAGATAAGCTCTTACAATTAAACCCTGTTTTGCCATCCCTGTTTGGGTTGTGGCTAATTTCAGGTGGCCGAAAATTCAGGCCTGATTTTCCTGCTCAATCTGATTGTGGTGTTTTATGATTTACAGGGTCCAGAAATTGTCAAATGCTCTTTAATTTTTTTTTCTTGGATTTAAGAGAGAAATTGCTCATTTTGCTACATTATTCAATCAATAGTTCACAATTTGCTGGTGTTTTGGAGAATTGGATTGGTAGAGATTCCAACGAATCATTAGTCTCCCCTTTTTGGGTTTTTGCTTGGAAGAGTACACTAAATGTACTTTAAACCAGTTCTTGGATGTGTTTAGTGCTTCCAGCTTGACATGACCCATCAATATCTTAGGCAGAGAACTGATTTATAATGAAAATGGAGCTTGTACATAATGATTGGATGTGTGAATTGAAACTTCTAATTTTTTTAGGGGCAATTTCCTAGATCTATGAGATGAGAAAAAGTATTACAAAACAAGTAGGTTTGACTTGGTTTAACATTTACTTTTTGTTCCTGTCCTTTTCCTCCACATCTCTTTTCCTCCATCTCATTGACCCTTCCGTTGATTTATCAATGCTTTCAAAGCCTTTACTTTCCCACAAAGTCGCCCACAAACCTACTTGTTTTGTAGTTCTTTTTCTTATCTTGTAGATTTAGGAAATTTTCCCTTGTTTTTATTTTTTGTATAGCTTGGCTACTTTTTAAAAACTCTTCCTTTACCATTTTGTATCTCTTACATATTATAATTGTAAGGTTGTCAGTATTTTTCTGTATCCGCCTTTACTAACTGGTACTATACCTCAAAGGCTAAAACAGATTTAGTATTAGTACATGTAAGAAACCAAGAGGGTGGACCTTGGTGAAACGGGAAGGTTGCTCCATTGCACTGGGTATGCCCTTTTTTTAAGTACATGTAAGAAACCTCATCCTGTAGATATAATCAATTGAATGCACTCGTCTCGTCGTACTTTATGCTCTTTTTTATAAATGATATATTGTACATATTACTTATTTCTTAGTGTTTTATGCTTAAAAACTATACTTTGTATATAACCTGAGCATTTCCAGACATTTCTTGACCGTTTCCATACGTATCTATCGTATCTTGCGTCTCTCCAATATGATACATCTCTTAAAGCCACCCTTCCAATATGATACCTGATACCCAATACCGATACTTGAAACCTTGTACAATTGAAATCTTTCTGGCAAACGGGGGGGGGGGAGGATGTTTGTAAAGATCATGATTGTCATTGATTTATCGATGCTCTTCTTTTTTATGTTTTGGTAGTGTTCTTTCAGTGCTTGTGATCTCCACCATGTTAATGCCTAAAAAGTTCTGTTTGCGAATTGGGAACTAGTATTGGACTTTTCTTGAGCATCTTCTTAATGGCTACTTTTCTTTACAGTGTCTGCATCAGAAAAATGAAGAGAATAGATTATTAAATTTCTCATCATCATCAGGGGAAGTCAATCATGCAGATACCAATGTCTTGGTGAAGCATCTGCAAGAAGAGCTTAGGAGCTATGTAAGTTTTTTGTTACATTATTACTCTTTTTCCTAATTTTTGGTGAGATGTGCTGGTCCTTCATTTTATTGATATCCTTTGTGGTTTTCTATGGAGTAAATTATTAATTTGTAAGAATAGTTCATCTTGAATAAAAAAGAAACTTTGGAAAGGCTTCCCAAGGTGACTAAAGAAGTCCTTTACGGTAAGGAAATTAGAATTGAAATGCCCTCAAGCTTAATTCATTGACCTGTTCAGGATGCTGTTTGCTTCTAGTGCTCTCATAAGGTTATTTTTGTTTCATAGGTAATGATAATTTTACTAGAAAGAAAGCCTAGGATGCAAGATAATATTACAATAAAAAAGGATAGAGTACAATGGTAAGGTTGCTCCATTGTGGCCAAGTGGTCACGGGTTCGAGTCAGGAAACAACCTCCCTGCGAAGCAGGGTAAGGTTGCATACATTATGGCCCTCCCCAGACCTTGCAGTGGCGGGAGCCTTGTACACTAGGGACACTCTTTTTATAAAGTACAACAACAACAACACAACAAGAGAAGGCCAAGGCCCACTGCCCACAAAACTCAAAGGACACTACGTCAAAGGATAAAGGCCCGTATGAAAGAAACGTAATTGAGTTTGCAGACCTTATAGTGCTCTGATAAGAATTATTCATTAAGAAGAAAAACTTTCATCCATAAAGTTGGCCTAGAAAATCAGTTTTAGCTTGTTACAACCGCTTATCCTAAAAGCTCGAGCTAATATTTAAGGGCTAAACAATGCATATCAACACACAACACCACCCGACACAAGTGCAGGACTAGTGGACCACACACACACAGAGCTCTGCATGGACACCATCACGTGGCACCTAGGGTGTACAGAAATACAATAATACATAACACAAACCCCTCGCTGATGGGGACATCAAAGTGTACAGGCGCAAGAAGAAGAAGAGGCAGCCATCTTTGTGGCTGGAAGAATAGAAAGAAGAAGATCTTGTGGGCCCCAAGCTCGATCCAGATTTTAGAAGATCTTAGAAGATTTTAGAAGATCTTGTGGGTCCCAAGATCGATCCAGATTTTTAGAAGATCTTAAAAGATTTTGTGGACCCCACCAAATCTTATTTGATTCTAATACTTTGCTTTAAATCTAGTGATATTTGATTGTCTTACACAATTAGGAAACTAGGATTTCTTTATATTGATCTATTAGGTAGTTTTTATTTCATGCAATTGAATTTCTAAGTATCTTATTATTTTTGGAAGTTTATTCTCTTTAATTGTAAGGCCATTGGCCATTGCTTATTTTCAATGAATGTTAATTGAAAAAAAAAGGCAAGAGCAAATCCCCACCCCTCTCATGGTTCTCTTTCTCTCTCAATCTCGACTTTTCTCACCTTCTCTCTCGCCTCTTTCCTCCCATACTCTCTCGGCTCTCTCTTCTCTCTGCTTTCTTGTCTCGCCTCCCTCCCCTTCTTTTCAGTCTTATTTCTTTTCTTTTTTTCTGCTGCTGCGTTAATACTGCTGCACCTGCTGCTGCGTTAATACTGCTGCACCTGCTGCTGCGTTATTATAGTTGGCTTTGCTGCTGCGTTATTACTGCTGCACCTTCTGCTGCGTTATTACTGCTGCACCTGCTGCTGCGTTATTACTGCTGCACCTGCTGCCTTACCCCACTGTTGCTGCAACATATTTCTGCCGGTACAAAACTGCTCTGCTGCACCTGCTGCCTCTTCCTCACTGCTGCTGCTACGTACTACTACCGTTAAAATACTGTTGCCGCTGCACACTGCTGCCTCTACATCACTGCTGCTACTCTCTCTACAATCGGCTGGATGTATCTTCTTCAACTAATAGTGAACTACAACCTCTTTATTTTGGAGGACCTTGATCTCTTCTTCTCTCCTCAGATCTGAAAAGCAGTATGGTAAAGTATTAAACTAAACCCTCCCCACCTCTCTTAATCCCTATTATATATATTGCAACCCATTGACGTTGAAGCCTGCCTTTGCCCCTTGTTTATGCCTATTTTATCGATTGTTTGCATATCCATTTTGGGTGTCTAGATGGATTTGTGCTGAACCTAATATTTGTATGTCGTTTGTTCCCTTCCCCATGCCCCCACTTGAAACTTGAGTAAGAATTTATGTGTTTTTCCGTCTAGATTAATATTGCTTTTGGCTACTTTGTTTATTAGTCTCGTTTTATCTTGCATGCTTAATCGTGTTTGCTGAGATTCTTTGGTCTTATTTACCTAAGCCCCTTGAGTTAACCCTACCTAGTTAGTTAATCTTGTAGGAGACCTAGTCACCCAGAAACCCCCCTACATCAGCTTGGACAAAAAAATAAGACATGTAAACAATAAACACGATTACCATACAACCTCGGCAACTGTTATATTTTCAATGAATGTTAAGTTCACTGGTCATTTTTGGAGGACCCTATGGCAGATGATGGGAACGAAACTCCGTTTCTCCTCAGCTTTCCACCCTCAGACCGATGGCCAAACCGAGGTTGTCAATAGGAGCTTAGGGAATTTATTACGTTGCCTTATAGGAGAACACCTTACCAGTTGGGATCGAGTCCTTAGCCAGGCCGAGTTTGCATATAACGGTTTTAAGAACCGTACCACTGGTCTGTCCCCCTTTGAGATCTGTTCAGGATACCAGCCTCTGGCACCCATAGACCTTATCCCAGTCGTGTCTAGTTCTAGGACCTCCCAGTCAGCCGAATCTTTTGCTCAGCATATACATGATCTGCATGCAGGTATAAGGAGACAGATAACACTGAGCAATGAGCAATGAGCAATACAAATCGAAGGCAGATGTGCATAGAAGGCTACAAGAGTTTCAAGAGGGTGATATGGTGATCGTAAGAATCAAGCCACAACATTTTGTTAGGGGAAAAGGGAGCAAGCTACATGCTCGTAGCACAGGTCCATTCAAGGTACTTAAGAGGATAGGTGCCAATGCGTATGTTCTTGATCTTCCAGCCACATGGAGATCAGCAATATTTTCAATGTTGAAGACCTAGTCCCATACCATGGTACCTCTACCTTCACCTCTTTTTATCCTGATGACCTTGAAGACTTCCCTTTCAACATTGATGAGACTTCTAAGTCAAGCCAACCACTTCCCCCCACCTCGTTACCACCTGTGCCTAAGGTCACGAGGAGAACTGAAGAAATTGAGGAAATCCTTGATGAGAGGATTGTGTCCACACACACTGGAGGTTCTAGAGAATTCTTGGTCAAGTGGCATGGACGTCCGAAAATTGACAACACCTGGATCACAATGCAAGAAGTCCAACAACTCAACCCAGACCTATTTGAGTATTACATGAGCATTAATTCACCAGAGGTGAATTCTTCCAAGCCGGGGAGAGTTGATGGGGACATCAAAGTGTACAGGCGCAAGAAGAAGAAGAAGCAGCCATCTTTGTGGCTGGAAGAATAGAAAGAAGAAGATCTTGTGGGCCCCAAGCTCGATCCAGATTTTAGAAGATCTTAGAAGATTTCAGAAGATCTTGTGGGTCCCAAGATCGATCCAGATTTTTAGAAGATCTTGGAAGATTTTGTGGACCCCACCAAATCTTATTTGGTCCCAAGATCGATCCAGATTTTTAGAAGATCTTAGAAGATTTTGTGGACCCCACCAAATCTTATTTGATTCTAGTACTTTGCTTTAAATCTAGTGATATTTGATTGTCTTACACAATTAGGAAACTAGGATTTCTTTATATTGATCTATTAGGTAGTTTTTATTTCATGCAATTGAGTTTCTAAGTATCTTTTTATTTTTAGAAGTTTATTCTCTTTAAGTGTAAGGCCATTGGCCATTGTTTATTTTCAATGAATGTTAATTGAAAATAAAGCCAAGAGCAAATCCCCACCCCTCTCACGGTTCTCTCTCTCTCTCAATCTCTACTTTTCTACCCTTCTCTCTCGCCTCTTTCTTCCCTTACTCTCTCGGCTCTCTCTTCTCTTAATCTTCTTGTCTCACCTCCCTCTCTTTCTTTTCAGTCTTATTGTTTTTTTTTTCTGCTGCTGCGTTATACTGCTGCACCTACTGCTGCGTTATACTGCTGCACCTACTACTGCGTTATACTGCTGCACCTGCTGCTGCGTTAGTACTGCTGCAACTGCTGCTGTGTTATTACTGCTGCACCTGCTGCCTTACCCCACTGCTGCTGCAACATAATTCTGCCGGTATAAAACTGCTCTGCTGCAACTGCTGCCTCTACCTCACTGCTGCTGCTACGTACTACGGCCGTTACAATACTGCTGCCGCTGCACACTGCTGCCTTTACATCACTGCTGCTACTCTCTCTACAATTGGTTGGGTATATCTTCTTCAACAAAAGTGGACTAAAACCTCTTTATTTTGGAGAATCTGGATTTCTTCTTCTCTCCTCAGATCTGAATAGCAGTATGGTAAAGTACTAAACTAAATCCTCCCCACCTCCCTTAATCCCTATTATATATATTGCAACCCATTAATGTTGAAGTCTGCATTTGCCCTTTGTTTATGCCTATTTTATCGATTGTTGCATATCTAAGTTGGGTGTCTAGATGGATTTGTGTTGAACCTAATATTCATATGTCGTTTGTTCCCTTCCCCATGTCCCCACTTGAAACTTGAGTAAGAATTTATGTCTTTTTCTGTCTAGATTAATATTGCTTTTGGCTACTTTGTTTATTAGTCTCGCTTTATCTTGCATGCTTAATCGTGTTTGCTGAAATTCTTTGGTCTTATTTACCTATGCCCCTTGAGTTCACCTATCTAGTTAGTTAATCTTGTAGGAGACCTAGTCATCTAGGAACCCCCCTACATCAAGCCCTCAAGTCACTCTTTCTGCTTCATCAGTGTTCCAACCATTATGTAAGATCCCATAAATGGAAGCAATGACCTCATGTCAGGATTTCCCATTCATCAAGGAACCTCCAATACAACTTGGCTAGCAAACACAAGTTCCTTATTTCTACATTGCCGATGTCAAGTGCCCCCTTCCTCAATAGGCATAGTTACAGTCAATTGTCCTGCTGGATGCTAATAACACTCTCATACTATGTTAATACATTTAATTATTTCAGTGAAAACAAATGTAGAAGTACTAAATTTTATGGCAAAAGTGGAGCAGAATGGCCATTGTGCTGATTAAGAGATGCCTAAGGGGCATATGTATGGATGACGTGCTTTTTATCCAATTTGAACCATTGGAAAGATACGCTGCCCATCTGCAACATGCCAAAAATTGTGGTCCAACTTTTATGGGATATTTCCCCGTGTTTTCAACAGTTAGCTGTCTTGATCATTTCTTCAAGTCTCAACCATTGTTCAAGGCTTTCTATTTGCCACATGGCGAGCTCTTATTGTCTTGAAATTTTACATTTGTATAAAGAAGGGTGGGGCCAACCTAAGCACTAAATTTGTGTTATTTAAATGTGTCAAGCGACAGTTATAAGCCGCCATTGTACAACCCAGGTAAAAACTGGAAAGGTTCACCAATGTCTTAACAATTTGGCCATTTTAAACATTGCTCAGCTCTCTGATGAATATTAGATAATTGTAGATTTCGGATTTTATTGCAAATGCTTTTGATTTCCTGAACTTTGATGCCCACAAGAAGTCCTTAAATCCTTTTAAGTCAATAACTCAATCTTTTAAGAGAATAATCATTCTTCCCTATATTACTCCGTGTTTACTGTTAACCTCATAACTCTTTCTTGAAGGGGAAAGTTAAAAATTAAATAAAAGGTTCCATACATTATGCAAAATTTAATATTTGAGGGGAATAGTAAATAGGGACACAGGAAACATACACAATGCAAACATCCTCGTCAATTCATACTGTGCAGACATGAAGCCACTTCATGGGTAGACCAATGCAAAAACTGTATTGGTCAAGCAATCATAAGCATAGTAGTTTTAACTTTTAAAATCTAAATACGACGTAATATTTACATGGAAGTTTCAATTTCATACATATATAAAGAACCTACCTATATTTTTTAATTGAAAAATTCTTTTTAAACTAATTCATCGTTCCATTCGACAGATAGGAAAATGACAAGCACACAATAACCCTTTGATAACCAAACATACGATTAAGTATATGTCCAGTTATACTATTAGGATCATAAAAAGGAGATCCAACACCTACCAGCAACTTTTATATGTTCACTTTGCGCTCCTTGTTTAACATTGCAACCCAACTCAGCAAATTCTTCTCCAAAAAATTCATAATGATATTATAATTAAGAAATAAGTATATGTACAGTAATACTATTAGGATCATTTACTGAAATAACTCCAGGAGATCATGTTGATGTGAAGGCAATTAAACAGCAAGTAAACATGTACCTGATCAATACAAACACACATTGCAAGACACCTGCAACGCCTGTCCACACAGAGGGACCAGATTTCACAAGTGAATCTTGTACCAATAAGCCCACGGATGCCGCTAGAGATACAAATGATACAACATAAGCAAAGAAAAGCCAAAGCTTCAATCTGCAGTCCAGCTACTGTGTTAGAGAAAGGGTCACTGAGTATTCACTGCAATTCAAAAATAAATAAATAAATAACAGTAACAAAACCAATCTCATGATGGTCCACACCCTTCTGTGGTTGTGTTTGTACACCAAGGGCTTTTGCAGGCCATAAAATTAGAAAGCGGGTTCGCTGCCCATAGTTCACTGGTGGTCACTGGTCAATGCGGCCAGCATCAGTTTTTGCTGTTGCCCAGTCCTTTTTCTAGGTAGCTAGCAAAAAGCGCTGACCACCCGCAATCCGAACATGCTGAACAACACCTGAGGTGAGGACAGCAAAGGCAAAAAAAACCCTTACCTCACATCCAAACATGCTATTTTGCCACCTATCCCTTCCCCTCCTCCCCCATCTTACACATGCATGTGCGTGTGTGTGTGTGTGTGTGTGTGATAGAGAGAGAGAGAGAGAGAGAGAGAGAGAGAGAGAGAGAGGGAGGGAGATTTCCATCAGTGATGCAACATTAATAGCAGCAGAAAAGATTGAGAAAAAAAAATAGTTTGGAATTACTATTTAATCCCATGCAAAATGAAGCCCAAATATAAAGTGTGTATCATTTACATTTAAATGGAGCTAAGAGTAAATCAACCAGTCAATTATAAAAGAACTACAAAGATAATTTCACTATATTTGAGATGATGAAATCAGACATGAACTACAGAAGTGATGAAATGAGATATAACCTAAAAAACAAACTCTAAGCTCCTACACATCATTGTTATAGCAAACACCAACAAATACGAAAAAAAACAAAGAAACATCCGCACAACACACAGAGATTTAACGAGGTTCACACACCGATGTGGTGTGCTACGTCCTTGGGCGAAGAAAAAGTTTCACTATGTAGAAGAGAAATTACACCCAAGCAGCGACGAGAAAACTCACCATGAAACCCTAGCTCGAAAAACCCCAAATTACAACTGCTTGCTCAACGAGACGATAGTACATTATATACTCCTCCAAGTCATGGGTCGACCCATCTAGACGCAGTCCATCAGGTTGAACCGTACCTTGGGGCCTATGCCCCAACACCCCATACAATCGGCCCAACCCCTCTGCTTCCATCACAGATTAAAAAAAAAAAAAAAATCTCATTCAGATTGCCACCAAAATATGTCGGAGCGGGTCATTCTTCAAAATGGGTCAAGAATTCGAGACAAACTTAATAATCATGATAATGTCATGGGTCAAGTCAACGACCAATGGTCCTCGTTCTTACTAACACATGAAGTCTCAAGACTGTCAATGCATTATAATCCAATACAGTTTAGAATTAAAAGCTATTAACTCCAAATGAAGTGGATTACAAACCAAAATATGCAATGTGCCAACAATTCATTAGGCCCAGAAAAATGCAAGGAACCTACGGAAATATAGATTGATCAAGTATTATGCAAATTGATGCTATAATGAATACTTGTAGTAGCTGCCACTGACATATTAAAGTTAACTAAAGTTATTAGTAGAAGTTTAAAAATACATCAGAAAAGAAAGTTAGCATTCTTCTTCTTCTTCTCCTTCTCTGCTATACCACCGAACTGTGACTGTCTATTTTTCTTCTTCTTCTTCTTCTTCTTCTTCTTCTTCTTCTTCTCTGCTATACCACCGAACTGTGACTGTCTATTTCATTTTCTTTCTTCTTTATTCTCTATTAACCGACTCTTTTTTTATTCTTATTCTTCTTCTTTCTCTGTTAATCAATTCTTTTCTTTTCTTTTCTTTTAATTTTCTTCTTCTTCTTCTCCTCGTCCTCGTCCTCGTCCTCGTCCTCCTCCTCTTCCAGGTCTTCCCCTTACTTTCTCTGCCATACCGCTGGACTGTGACTGTGACTGTGCCTGCCTTCTTCTTCTTCCACTTATTTACTCTGTTTTACCGCTGGACTCTTGACTATTTATTCATTTTTGTATTTCTTCTTCTTTCTTCTCTATCAATTTTCATGGAACAGCAGATCACCTTCTATACGCTAATCGACATAATCCTGGCTCAAGATTGATACATGAACATCATGATTCTTGACATCTTCAATAGTTCATTTTTCCATTTTCTTGGTAGCATTATGGGAAAGGTATGCTCTATTAGTATGATTTTATTCCTCTTTTTATACTCTGTTAGTCTATTAGTATGTAACCAACAACTTACAATGTTTGTAACTTCGCATAAGTGCACATGTGTGTGTTACAACATTTATAACTTTGTATGGTTTAATCTTCTTGTAGCACTTAAGTAGATTTATATAATATTTAGTATGTTATTTGGGCCTTTGGATATTATTTATACTTATAGCAATAAATAAAATGGTTACATAAAAAAAAAGAGTAAATTACATCCCCCTCCCCAGTACTTTGATCTTATTACAAATCACCCCTTGTGTTTTCAAAAATTAAATCCCCCTCCCCTGTCAGTTGACGGTGATAGTGTGGGGTTAGCTTTGAATAGTAAATGTTGATTTTAGAGTTATGAACAACCAAAAAAATTACCTATTTTACCCTTATTGCTTCTTAAAACACTTTTCCCCCAAATTGAAATGAGAAGAGTATATTGTGTTCACCATCTCCGGCGAAGGTGAGTTAGTGAAAACCTAATCCTAGTTCCAGCGATTTTGAAGGAGGTAGTGACCATCTCCGACGAAAGTGAGGTAGTGACCATCTCCAGCAAACGCGACTTGATTCCGTGCAGCTGCTGCTTCTGTTCTACCATACCTATTTACTTGCCAAAAAGGGATTGTTCAGTGTAAATGGTAAGGCCGTAAGGGTAAGCCACTAACCTCCCCGAATATGCCACCCCTATGATTCAGTAATCATCATTATAACCAGTATACCAAATTATTGATGGTTATCCCATCTTAATGGACACTTTGAGCAGAAAATAAGCTCACAGCATAGGGAGAACTACACCACCGATGTCTTTGGGAATGCAGATCCATCTCAAGAACAAGGCTAGGAATGGCAACAACGTGGGTTTCACCCATCCCATACCTGAACCTCCTTAAATAATGGCCAAACTACTTTGCGCTGTGAAACTTGCACAGGGTTCACGTGGACCATTGATAGACCAAAGAGCTCTCCTACCCGCCTCTTGGAAGAATATAAACAAATGAAAATCAACAGTATTGTCAATTGGAACAACCAAAAGCAACACTTGAAGTTCACCGGTTAGAGTCGGTTGTTACTTGAACATCGCCGGGGAAGAGGTAGACCGAGTGTTGCACTTTGTTCGTCGTTTGTCATTTGCTGGAGATGATAAAGATAGGAAAACACAAGGGGGTGGGTTGAAGTGGAAAGGATCTATCATCTATATCAGGGTTTTGTTTTGAAAGGGCGAAAGAGTTAAACCACAATACTGAAGGGTAATAATATGGGTATTATAAAAATATTGGAAAAACTTAACGGTATAAACTTAACGGATGGGTCTACAAGTAAAAACTAACATCCTACACGGGAGGGGGATGTAATTTCTGAAAACACAAGGGGTGATTTGTAATAAGAGCAAAGAACAAGGGAGGGTGATGTAATTTGGTCTAAAAAATAAATAAATAAGTAAATAAATGAATAAAGAACATTAGAACAACTAGGCACCGGCTTGCATCCGCCTTATCGCCTAAGCGATTATATAGGCCCTCCAACGCCTTGAACGCCTCGTCAAGGCGCCGCCTTATTTGGCATAAAAAAATTCCAAACCTACCAGAGACATTACACAAAGATGCCAGCCGCCTAGACCGCAACCAAACCACCTAGATACCAAGGTGGCCTTAGTTGAGGTCTAGGCAGTTGTTGCCTTAGCGCAAGATGCTAGCAAGTTTGGCACTTATTTATGCCAAACATCATTTAAGTAAATATTCATTTACTTAAAGATATTATTTATAAATAAGCAAATACCGCCTATTCGATCCAATAAACATAGTTTAAAATTCAAATTCCAAAAGGATAAAAATTCAAACCCCAGTCGAAGGACAAAAACTGGATTTTTGTTGTAGGGGGCAATTTTTAACTTTTACTGCTGGGGTTTTTCTCAATTTTGAAATTTTCATAAATCTTATCATAGTAAAACATTGCTAAAAACCAAAAGTGCAGTAAAATAACATTGTTTTTATGTCTAGAAATTTATTTCTATTCAAGACGATTTTAAACAACATTCACACACAAAAATAAGGTTTGACCGGAACATATTTCAATATAAATCAGAATTAAGCAATCTTGGATTTCTTGGAAAGTTGATTTTGTACTCTAAGTAGTACAAAAGAGTATCATGTAAAAATAAAATCATTTGACCAGTCAAACTTATTAAAAAACAAGAACAATTCTCTAAATCGAGCACAATTTAATTACTAATAGATAAGATCATATTTTCCAAGAACAACATAAACCAAATGTGAGACTGATTATACCAAGACAATGATCATTTCCAAGAACAATATAAACCAAATGTATGTTTTCATTGTTCAAACTTCCAATAGTTTGCTTCTTTAACTTCTGTTGTTTTTTAGGTCTATGTTGATTTTTTATGACTTGATGTGGTTCAATGTTGATTTTTTATGACTTGATGTGGTTCAATGTTGATTTTTTATGACTTGACATGTCTTAATGTTGACTTTGATGACTTGATATGGTTAATGTTAAACTTTTGGTGATATAAGGTACATATTGTATCATACTAAATAATGTTAGAAAAGAGGAGAAATAAAAAAATGACACTTGGGCACCTTGGGTCGCCTAAGCGCTTAGGCACCCCTCCACCGCCTTGGGTCACCTTGACAACTATGGTTGGCACCCATTCAAATTTCCCCACCTTTCTTCATAAACTTTGATTCCCCAGTTTCACTTAAAACACAGTTATCAAGAGAACTCAAAATGTTATAATTGCTAATCATCAATTCATTGGATCTCTCTTAAATGTAAGCCATGTTTCACGCAGTCATCACAAAACTTGCCTCCAAATGAAGGAGCAGAAATTTGTTCACAAATTTTCCAATTAATCAATGAACTTCTGATAATCCTAATTATGTGCGCATCCCAGACAATAAGTTGTTTCCTGCCAAGCAGAACCAAATCAAACCTACGTTAACAAGTAAGTGGAGAGTATTCAGACCCACTGCTTCAAAATTTGAATTACACCTAAAGCAAACCTCAAATTATCACATTTCAGTAATTACGATCAACAATCGCCTCTTAATTCAGCAATAGATAATACCCAAATGCTCTCAACAAGAATCAAGTAAGAAATCGACAATCTAGAGAAACCTAGGGACCCAAACACCATAGCAATAGAATCAGCACAACAGAAGACTGATAATAAAAAATGAAATTAGACATTAAAATATCAATTTTTCGAATAAATGACTAACCTCCACTCTCCTTCTTCGTAGGGAGAGTAATCAATGTCTTCTTTTCTGACGCTATTGAACATCAGAGCAGCCAGCGATGCGAAAATCCCTGTCAGAGTACAAACGAATTCGAAACCCTTAAAGATATACAATTAAATTAAATAAAAATTAAAAAATAACAAAGAGAGAGGAACAAACCAGGGAGGTAATGAACGAAGGAGACCTTGACGGAACTGCAGACAACGGCATCGACCCAGAACCACCAGCCGGCACCGAATACGGCACCGGCGAAGCCAGGACCAAAGATCGCCCACAGCTCTCCCAACTCCATCTTCCCTTCTTTTAAAAAATCACACAATCGAAGCCCTCTTGCTGCTATTTCTGCTAACACCACCACAGGAACCAGCAGAAGCAGCAAAAGGCAGGAGGGAGCGCGATGGAAAAAATTTCGCCCTTCCTCTTCTACTGAGGTTTCATCAATTAATTTCCGTCTTTACCCAAAAAAACACGTCCATTAAATTCAAGGATAGTTGTCGGGTATCGGAATGATACCGATTCGGAATCGTCTGCATCGGTCTAGAGTCCCCGCAAAATGAGCCTTCTTTTACGATTTTACCCCTGTTCCAGTATCCATATTCATTCCAGATTGGTGAGGTACCCGTTATCAGTCTTAGCCAATACAATATGATAAATACAATAAGACCGATCTAAATCGATACATGATTGGAAATAATATTTGCCATGTGATAAATTGAATATAATTGAACAAGAAGTCGGGACCTTTGCTCACACGTCAAGTTTTAAATGTAAGACGTTAGTTAATCCAATGAAAATATAAAGCTTTTCTATAATGAAATGGACAACTAATATAAAAGGCTATGTTTGATTGTAAGGGGAATTAAAAGAAATGGAAGGAAAGTGAAATTTTCATACTTAAAAAATAAATATATAATCATTATCCCCATGTGACTATATCATTACTTCAAATCATTCAATATTTGGTTATAAAATTTCACTTTACTTTAAATCCAAAACCTTTTGCCATAATATGTAAAATAAAAAATTACATGTAAAATGTATCATTACCAAATATGGTTAAAAAAATCAAGTAGTTTATATATAATCACATTGAATCACATGGGGTAATGATTATAAACATCTCTTTTAAATATGAAAATTTCACTTCCCTTCCCTTTAAATTCCCCTTGCAAGTAAACGGAACCAAAGGGATTATAATATACCAATATGGTGTATGATTGAATTTGGGTATGAGATTTTTTTTATTTTTATTGGTAGAAAGTATGAAATTTGACATATGAATAATCTAAATAATTTTCAGATGAGGCTCCTCTACGCCGTGAGAGAGTCGACAGTGCACATCGAATGGCTTAGAGGACCTTGGGACGTAAGTCTATGTGTTTCGATCTATGTCCAAATGCTCTAAGTCGTCGAATGTACCACCTCTACCACACCGTAGAGGAGCCATATCCATAATTTCCTAAAGATTCAAATGGTCAAAATTACCACATCACTCTTTCACATGTAATTTAGTTTTAGCTTAAACAAATTATTTACTCTTATGAGATCATAAAATACTATTATTTTGTTTAATGTGAAATAAGTTTTTAGACAAATTCATATGGATAAAAGTTTATTTTCACAAGTCACTAGTTCGAGTCATGCACACCAATTGGTCCTAGTGTTGTAGTCTAGTTTGCCTCTCCTAGCAAAAGAAAGTGTAGTTAGCCTATCTAATGCTTAAGAATATTTTACGACTCTCATTTATTAATTATTGAAAGTTGTCGACCTAGATGATCCCAATGCCTTTTATTTTATATTATTTGGTAAAATCTCATTCAAGCTCCAAAAGAAGTTTAGTAGTATCTATAAAACATGTTGGGCATCATCGTTCGAGTCGACTGGTTGTGGGTCCGAGTCTTGGCATGCCCACTATTGCCCATTGATCCTGCGGAAGAACCGCTTGCCTTACGAGGGCTTGTCCTAGGGGCTATGATCACTACCATAGAGCACAAATTTTCCATTAAAAAAAAAAAATTGTTGACCCTTCTACACATATTTTAATATGCCAATGCCGTAGAAGTAGTGGAAGGTACTAAGATTAATAGCTTAGATTATTAGCCTAGGGTAGGTAACAAGCAATAATTAGCTCTAAAATATGAAGTTGAATTACTAAAGAACCGCTAAAAAATGGGGAAAATTGGTTAGTCGATAATACAAGAATAATGAAATAATGTGAAATTATATTTCTATCCCTAATCACTTAAAACAGTTCATAATGTGGATAAGAGTGTATAAATGTCAAATTGACAAGTGCTTCAACAGTACCCTTGGTGTTGGGACTCCATTCGTTTCAGTGTGAACAAATTTTATAGTAAAGTTTTATTTTTCGTTGTTTGTTTTGTAACTTGGAAAATTTTCAAGTAAAATTTTACCAAAATCTTGACATTTAAGGCTCCGTTTGTTTCAGTTCTAAAAAGTTTCCCTGTAAAATTTTACCGTAAAATCATATTTTCCTTTGTTTATTTTCTAGTGTGGAAAATTTTCATCCGATAAGATTTTACAAAAAGGCTACCCTTTTCTGGAAAATTGGATGGAAAATTTACCCTATAATTTGTCGGTAATATGACTTGGAAAACCTATTGGGTTTGAGACTCATTCGTCATCTCCTCCTTCCCTCTTCCCCGATCACCTTCTCTCCTTCTCATCTCATAGCCGATCTGCTCTCTTCTCCTTTTTCATCTTAGAGCCGATCTCCTTCTCATCATAGAGTGGAGAAAATCTAGGTTGGGATCGCAAGCGACGTTGGTGCAACCGTTGAGTTTCTCATTTTCTCCATTATGCAATCGGTCTTCGTAGCATTCGAGTGAAAGTTCCAGAGTTCCAATTTCAAACTTTGATTTCAGTCGATGGTGTCGTCGACTGTGAGAGGTAGCAGAGGTAAGTCACTCTTCTCTCACTCTCACACATTCTCTCTCTTCATCTGCAATGTCGATCTATGTTTCAGGTTTTTCTTCTTTGCTTTTATAACTCTTCTGTTGCTAAAATGCTACTTTTTTTTTCCCCTAAAATTAATCAAGAAATCATGAGTTAGGTTGTGGGATTCTTTCATGCTCCTTTGTCTTTTGTCCTCTTCAATTTATGTGTCATACGAAGCATAGATTCAAGTGTTGGATTATTTTCCATTTTCTATCATTTTTTGTGAGGGACTTTAATGATCTTGTAGAGAACGAACAGTAGAAGGGCCTCTCCATCTAGGTTCTAAGCCTCTAATTCTCTCCTCTGTATGTGTGATCTTGTTCTATTGCATCTATTGCTTATGGACGGTCATGTACTGATTAGTGTTTCTTTGTGATTCAACCCCATCAGCACTTAAACATTATTTCAAAAGCTAAATTGGATTCCAAAGCCAACTCTGTTTTTCAAGTCCTCTTTCTTTGTTTATGTAAGAGGTTACTTATCCAGTATGTGGCTTACATTACCATATTAATTGCTTTCTTTCTTGGGTTGGTAAAGTTGTATGAGCACAACTTACCGAAAGGGAATGTGCCAAGTTGAGTCTTGATGTTGCCTTGTATCGATGCATAACCTGTTGGTTATGACTGATGAATGCCAATATATCAATAATTAATGTTGTAGATGATGGTGGAAAGTTTGAAGGTGGTGATGCATAGTTTGGGATGATTCCTGGTTGTTGCTTGTAAGCCTATTGTAATGGTTGATGTAACAATCTGCAACCAGATTTTTTGCTTTATTGGTTGCTTCTTAGGGTAGATGTATGTTATGCAGCAATGTATTTGTATACTATTTGAACCACTAGTTAGAATTTTTTTTCCCCTGTAATATTTTTTCTCATGATGTTTTACAATTGCCCCCTATAATATTTTTTCTCATTATGCTAAAATGGGTTGGGGTGGGGTTCTTACCATGCATCTGTGAGACATGTTGGTGTACAGGTAATAGACCTATCGATTTGCAACAGAGAAGCTTGTTTTTCTCGATCTGCAACAAAATCTATTGGATCTGCTACAAAATATGCTCAATCTGAAAGAGATCAATGTTTCGATACATATCTCTTAGTTGGAAGGCCCATCTCTCTCTCTCTCTCAAAGTTTAATCCTCGCTAGTAAGATTTCTAATATAAAGCAAATCAGGATTTGTCTCTGAACTTATTTTCCTCTTTACCTTGTCCTTCCATGTTATTTTCATTTGCGTTTTATCTCGTTTTCGTTTGTGGATTTTTTTTTATGGATTGGTAATGTATACTATATCTCTGGGTTCTTTGGAATATATAATGTTTTGCTTGTTATTGAAGCTTCCATCTCCAACCTTTCACTTTCTATTTGTTGCATTAATTGGATATGAGGAAGATGCTACTATTGGAATCTTGTAGGAACTTCCCCTCTCTTTGATGCTTTTGTTTATTTTGATTTGATCAATCTAGTTGATAATCAAGTGCTCATTGTTGGTTTTGATATTGTAATAATGGACCTAATTTTTTGTTATAGTTGTTAGAAACTGATGATAAGTAGTAGTTGTGTCAAGTTTATTGTTAACTTGAAAGTTTTTGTCCGTCTGGTGAGAAGTGACAGAAATTGAAGTAAACATTACAAATTCTTACCAGTTCTTACCTGGGCTTTGGTTAGTGAGTTCTAATAATTCTCAAATTTAGCCTAAAATTCCGGTATTGTATTATGTCCGTATTTCTCCACTACACCTAATTTTCTCAGTTTTTTAGCTATTTTTATTTCTGCCCATATTCTATGGTTGATATTTTGGTATTGTTCCCCAACTGTTGGGTTGTGATTAGTGGATATTTAAAGTCCTAAACATATTCTGAACAGTGGTGGATTGTTACTGCTGGTTCATTCCCATTCTCTTACAGCAGAGAGGCTTGTTTTACTATTACTATGGGGGTAGCTATTAGCAGATCTGTGTTGGGGCTTCTGCATTTATCTGGAGTTCGGTACATCTGTATCCAGCCTTACATCACATAGTTGGTATCATGAAATGAAAATTCTTGTAAAATTTAATTCAAGCTGCCAATTAACAAAAGCATTGGGTGTGGGGGACAACAACAACAACAACAACCAATGAAAGCATAGATTAGCACATTTGAGAACCAAAACTGACAACATTGACCATACTCATAGACCAATCTTCAACTGGGGACATTTAGATCAGCCCCTACTAAAGTGATAGACAGAGGACATGATATTGTTGTCAGTTCCCTTTGATCTTTAAATTTCAATTCATTTTATCTCTTTTACCCAAAAAAAATCATTTTCTCTCTAAACCTCAGTGAATTTTTCCATTAAAATTGTTGACCTATTAGAGATGACATATGGATCAGATATCCAGAAGATCTGGTCTTTGAGTCAATTAGTAGGTGCACTGATAAAGCTAGTTTATACTGAGAAACTTATTTACCGTGTTCTATTTCAAGTTGTTAGCTGTTGTTGTTGTTGTTGTTGTTGTTGTTGTTGGTTGTTGTAGTTTGTCTCTTTGTTGTTTTTTGTTTTGTTCCCCCGGGGTTGGCTTTTCCTTGTTGGCTTAAGCCTCCCCTCCATGCCTTTTTCCCCTTGTATTTTCACTTTTCTTTGGGTATAAATTTATTTATTCATCCAAAAAAAATATAAATGGAACATATTATAGTCTAAAACAGTGTCATTGGCATTCACCTTTCTGAGCACACCTTCAATGGCTCAAGGTTTGCAAACTTTTACAATCTATGTAAACTAAAAGTATTAAATTTTTTATTTACATTATTTATTTTAATGAAGACATAATTAGGGACAATGGGATTATCACAAGCATCAACATTCCAAAGTCAGATGAGGGAGCTTGAGGAGGGTACTAGGTGGGAAAAATTTAGAGATGACTTAGGAGATAAGATACATAGGGATTATCAGCTTACGGGGAGGGTTAATTAGGTATATCATTATACTTGTTTCCTACTACTGTTGATGTGTTCTCTTAATGGATAATTGATGAATGACATTGAGATTTTTTCTATTTGATTGTTAAAAATTTTGGAATCTATGTACTCAAGACATTTATTTCCATCTGTATGAAATTTATAGTTAGTTAATGTTTGATCTGATAAATTATTTGATGGAGTTCTTTTCTCTTCTTTGTCTTGATTGATGTTTTTTTTTTTTTAACTGACAAGATCTTACTATCTTTGTAGTGGCATATGTGTTTGCAAACAAAGCGATCATGTTGTTATTACTTACCATGTTTTGTGACTTGTAATTTTGATAAACTAGGATGGATAATGATCAAGTGAGGGAGGTTTCTAAGAGTAAAGTAAATAAACCTGAAAGGACGAAAGGTCAATAGTTACTTTGGACAGAGTCAATGGACAATGCTCTCATTGATCTCCTTGTTGAAGAAGCAGCAAGGGAATAAATGTGATAAGACTTTCACAGGCCCAACATTCACCTTTGTTTCTCATTTAATCCAATGTTATTTATTTTTAGCAGATATTTGCATTCTTGTTTGGTATATGTACTATATACTATCTGTCCTTAGTATGGGTTACATTGAATTAGTTAGCATATGCTAACATCCATGAAGATTCTCTACAAAATTTAACTTTGAAATCTGACTCGGAGTGAACAACCATGAACTGTGGAGTCTCGATCCCATTGTTGGAGACCATGAATCATAAGAGAGACAAAGAGACGAGGAAGAGAAACCCAATTCAGTAGTTTTGTTCCCCAGGTAGTCTGCGAAGGCCCATAACTCTGGTTCCATCATACTGATCCCCACAATGCTCTACACTCACCCTCCATAGAGAGAGGGGCCCCAAATGGCTTAGCCGTTTAGGTGGTTTCACCACTCAAACTAACAGGAGGAAGGGAAAACAAAACTGAAATCTGTTGGGCCTTTGGGCCTTGTCCAGCCCAATGTGGGCCTATATGTTTGGCTCTTAAAGGGTGTAATGGTCAAAGACCATTACTTTTATCGCTTTCTTTGGTTTACCCTTCTTTTGGGTAGCTTTACAAGTGAAGAAACAGAAAAGAGAAGGAGGTAGAGACACTTTGAGCCATTTTGGCCTGAGAAAAATCTCTTTGGGCAGCAGCAAACAAGTCATCGATCGAAACTCGATCCATGGTCTGATTGAGCCAAAATTTGGACAACTTGTTCATAACTTCTTTCTCTTCATTCTGTACGATTGAATCATCTGTTGGAAATTTCTGTTTTAGATTTCGCTGATGCTTCTTGGACCATTGTTTTTGGTGAGATCTTTCAATTTATTCTCTTGTTGGAGTTGATATTGTTGTTTTATCTTCACCATATCTGTGGATTCTACTGTTGTTGAAATTGTGGATGTTTATCTATTTGATGTCATTGAGAATAGGTTTTGTACCTAAAATTTATAGTGAAGATTTGGGTGGACTCTGAGAAAGGTCTCGTGGTTTTTATCCTTCATGTTGAAGCAGTTTTTCACGTAAAAATCTATTTGTGTTTTATGTTGTTTTCATTGTATTTATGTTCAATCGCTTCCTCTCAGGTTCAATCATAGCGGAAAAATGTTATCCTTTCCCAACAGAGTGGTATCAGAGCATGAGGTTCTTATTGATTATCTGATTGGACGATTGAACCAAGTTTGAACAAAATGATTAGTCTGAATGGAGGAAAGTATCATCTTTGGAAAGGTAAAATGGAAGATCTACTATATATAAAGCGCTGGCATTTATTGGTGTTTGGTGATGCCAAATCGGACAATATGATCGATGCCGATTGGACTCTTGAGCATAAAATTATGTGTGGATTTATCCAACAAATCACATTAACAAATAATCAAATGCCAAGGCTTTATGGAACAAGCTTGAGTCATTGCATGAGAGGAAGACCGGTAATAACAAGATGTTTTTGATAAAACAATTGATGGTTTCAGATACATGGATGGTCAATCCATATCTGATCACTTGAATGAGTTTCAATAAGTGATAGATCAATTGTCAGTCATGAATATTAAATTTGAATATGAGGTACAAGGACTTTGGTTGCTTGGTACCTTGCTGGATTCTTGGGAGACATTTCATATGTCATTGAGTAACTCTACTCCTTATGGTATTGTCACTATGGACTTTGCTAAGAGTGGCATCTTAAATGAGAAAATGAGGAGAAAAACTCAGGGTTCTTCATCCAACTCCGAAGCTTTGATTACTGAAAGCAAGGGGAGAAGTCAGAGTAGAGGCCAAAAAGGTAAAAAAAAGAACCAAAGTAAGTCAAGGTCATGGCAAAAAGATGTTGAGTGCCATCATTGTGATAAAAAGGGTCATATTAGGAAAAATTGCTTCCAATTGAAAAGGGAGAAGAAAAATGGTGGTGACAACAATGAGAAGAAGGATCATTGTAGTATTGACCGAATTACCACTACTACGGAGGAGCTTGTTATTGTGTGTTATGATAATAATGTGAATTTTTTATGTAATGAAACTAATTGGGTTATTGATAGTGGAGCTTCGCTTCATATCATCTTAAAGAATGAGTTTTTTACTTCCTACACATCGTGAAACTTTGGCACATTAAATATGGGCAATGAAGCTTGGCCGAAGTTATAGGTGTGGGAGATGTGTGCTTGGAGACCAACAATGGAACAAAATTGTTTCTCAGAGATGTTAGGCATGTTCCAGACATTTATCTAAATTTGATTTCGACAGGGAAACTTGATGACGAAGGTTTTGTTAATACATTTTATAATAGAGGGTGGAAACTCACCAAAGGCTCATTAGTTGTGGCTAGAGGTAAGGAGTCCTATTTGTACAAGTTGCAAGACAAGATCTCTAAGGCTTTCTGTAATGTTATGAAAGGTGAAGATGCAACTGAGTTATGCACAAACGACTCAGTCACATGAGTGAGAAAGGTATTGGCTTGTTGGCTAAGAAAAATTTGCTCTATGGAGTTGATACGGCCAAATTGACTATCCAGTAGGGAAAGGACACGCGTCGTCCACCTGGACACGTGTCACCCACCTGATAGAGGTTGTCAGGACTCTACCACGTCAACCGCGTGAAGAGAATATCCCCCACGAAGGGGTATGACGTATCAGAGTAGGACTCTAAAAGGAAAGGAGGTAGACTCAAGGAAGACTCCTCCTAGGAAAGGGGAAACCCTAAACCCTAAGAGCGATATAAGAAGGCCCGGAAGAAAGGGAAAGGTAAGCATTACTACCCACACCATTACTCCTATAACAAATACTGTGCGGCCGATCCCTAACTTGAACGTCAGAGGATTAACCCCAGACAAAGCTCCGGGCCTCTACCGTCTATGCTTGTGCAGGATCAGCTCATACGAAATTTCGGCAGCAACAGGAGTAAAGAGTGCAAAACTTGAGAAATGTGCACATTGCTTGATAAGAAAACAAAAAAGAGTTTTATTTAAGAGCCGCCCTCCATTAAGGAAAAAGGATTTACTAAAACTTGTACATTCAGCTATTTGTGGTCCAATCAAACCAGTAACACTTGGTGGTGTAGTTGACTTTATGACTTTCATTGATGACCATTCAATAAAATTTGGGTTTATCCCTTGAAGACGAAGGATCAGATGTTTGATGTTTTTAAGCAATTTCAAGCTTCAATGGAGAGACAAACAGTAAATAAGTTGAAATGTATTCGACCATACAAGGGTGGTGAATACATTGAACCATTTGATGAGTACTGCAGACAATAGGGCATTCGACATCAAAGGACTCCTCCTAAAACACATCAGTTGAATGGTTTAACAGAAAGAATGAACAGAACATTGATTGAGAGAGTCAGATGTTTGATTTCACATGCAAAACTACCCAAGTCCTTTTGGGGTGAGGCCTTGAATACAGTAGTGCATGTTATCAATTTATCTCCTATTATTGCTTTGAATGGCGATGTACCGAACAGAGTTTGGTCTGGCAAAGATGTTTCCTATGACCATCTAAGAGTTTTTGGCTGTAAAGCATTTGTTCATGTTCCAAGGGATGAGAGATCCAAGTTAGATGTTAAGACTCGAGAATGCATCTTTGTTGGGTATGGTTCTGATGAGTTCGGCTACAGACTGTATGGTCCAGTTGAGAAGAAAATTATGCAGAGTCGAGATGTATTTTTTTAGAATCAGACAATAATGGACATCGACAAGATAGAGAATGCCATATCCCAAGATTCTGATGCAAGGACTAATGTTAGCCCAGTCTCAATCCTATCCTCTGAATTGCATAGACAATTGCATGGTCAAGATGAATATGGTGCACAGTATGATATTCATTTAGGATCAGACTCAAAATGATCAGTAAGGTATAAATGATGGTGATGCTCAAGCATATGAAGTTATTGATGTTCAGCAAGATGTGCCTTCACTTCCACCAACTACTACTTTGAGGAAGTCTACCAGAGACCGCCATCCATCCACTAGATACTCTTCTAATGAGTATGTGCTATTGACTGATGCAGGTGAACCTAAAATGTTTAAAGAAGCAATGGATGATGTAAACAATAAATAATGGGTTTATGCAATGCAAGATGAGCTGAAATCGTTGCATAATAATCATACCTTTAAGTTAGTGATGTTGCCTAAGGGCAAGAAAGCTTTGAAAAATCGATGGATCTATAGATTGAAGCAAGATGAGACTACTTCATGTCCTCGATCCAAAGCTAGACTGGTTGTTAAGGGTTTTAATCAGAAAAAGGAAATTGACTTTGATGAGAACTTCTCACCCATTATGAAAAATGTCTTTAATCCGAGTTACTTTGGGTTTGCTACTAATCTTGATCTTGAGGTTGAGCAAATGGATGTAAATACCACTTTTCTTCATGGAGATTTAGAAGAAGTTATATACATGGAGCAACCATAAGATTTCAAAGTGAAAGGTAAAGAGAATTATGTTTGCAAGCTGAAAAAAAGTTTATATGGCTTGAAGCAAGCGCCGAGACAATGGTATGGAAAATTTGAGTCTTTTATGGGGGAGCAAGCTTTTAAGAAGACCACTTCAGATCATTGTGTATTTGTTCGAAAGTTCTCTAATGATGACTTCATCGTTTTATTGTTCTATGTGGATGACATGCTTATAGTTGGAAAGAATGCTTTAAGGATTGAAAAGTTAAAGCGAGATTTGAGCAAGTCGTTTTTAATTAAAGACTTGGGACCAACTAAGCAAATTCTTAGTATGAGGATCCATCGTGATTGAAAGGTCAAGAGACTATGTTTGTCTCAAGAGAAGTACATAGAGAAAATACTTCAAAGATTCAAAATGGAGAAAGCTAAAGCAGTGAGCACTCCCCTTGCTTCACACTTTAAGTTTAGTAGAAAACAGTGTCCACCTAGTGAGAAAGAGGTGGAAGATATGAGAAGAGTCCCTTATGCATCTGTTATGGGTAGTTTGATGTATGCAATGGTTTGCACAAGGCTAGATTTAGCTCATGTGATTGGAGTAGTTAGTCGATTTATTTCAAACCCAAGAAGGAAACACTGGAATGCAGTTAAGT
This sequence comes from Macadamia integrifolia, assembly GCF_013358625.1. NCBI lineage: Eukaryota > Viridiplantae > Streptophyta > Magnoliopsida > Proteales > Proteaceae > Macadamia > Macadamia integrifolia. The sequence goes on from NC_056569.1 coordinate 21,724,945, forward strand.
GGATCCTAAGGTATCTTCGAGGCACTTATAGTTTGAGTTTTTCATTTGGGAGTGAGAAGCCGAGTGTTGTTGGTTTTACCGATTCAGACATGGCAGGGGATGTTGACATAAGGAAATCCACCTCTGGCTATTTGGTAAATTTTGCAGGGGGAGCTGTGGCTTGGCAGTCAAGATTGCAAAAATATACTGCTTTATCCACAACATAAGCAAAATTCATTGCAACAATTGAGGCATGCAAGGAGTTGCTTTGGATGAAAGAGTTCACACAGGAACTTGGTTGCACTTAAGACAAGTATGTGTTATTTTGTGATAGCCAAAGTGCTATTCACCTCACGAAGAATTCCACCTTTTATGCAAGGTTAAAACACATTGATGTGATGTACCATTGGATACGAGACACTTTAGAATCCAAAGGGTTAGAACTTAAGAAAGTTCACACTAGGGAAAATATTTATGATATGATGATAAAGGCACTTCCGAAAGAGAAGTTTGAGTTTTGTTGGCGCCTGGCCGACATGGATTCTAGTTGAGTTGTCTGTGATGGAATCTCCCTCATTGGGCAGGAGGGGGAGATTTGTTGGGCCTTTCGGCCTTGTCCAGCCTAATGTGGGCCTGTAAGTTTGGCTCCTAAAGGGTATAATGGTCAAAGACTATTACTTTTTCCCTTTCTTTGGTTTACCCTTCTTTTAGGTAGTTTCACAAGTGAAGAAACAGAGAAGAGAAGGAGGCGGAGAGACTTTGAGCCGTTTTGGCCTGAGAATCTCTCTAGGTAGTAGCAAACAAGTTGACGATCGGATGTCAATCCATGGTCCAATTGAACTGAAATTTAGACAGCGTGTTCATAACTTCTTTCTCTTCATTCTGTACGGTTGGATTATCTTTTGGAACTTTCTGTTCCACATTTCATAGATGCTTCTTAGACCATTGTTTTAGGTGAGATATTCCAATTTCTTCTCTTGTTGGAGTTGATATTGTTGTTTTGTTTTCACCATATTTGTGGAATCCATTGTTGTTGGAATTGTGGATGTTTATCCATTTGATGTTATTGAGAATAGGTTTTGTACCTAGTTGGATTTAGGTTTTGTACCTAAAATTTATAGTGAATATTTGGGTGGACTTCGAGAAAGGTCTCGTGGTTTTTATCCTTTATGTTGAAGGAGTTTTTTACGTAAAAATATATTTGTGTTTTGTATTGTTTTGATTGTATTTGTGTTCAATCGTTTCCTCACATGTTCAGTCAGAGCGGGAAAGTGTCATCCTTTCCTAACAAAATCAGCTTCGACTCACAAAGAACTTGATAGACAACCAAGAATGGAGGAGGATGACATGGCTTGGGGATGATACGAGTTTTTTTAGATTCAAGCTGACCCACTGATACCACAAAAAAAAAAGTCGATAATTGTGCATGGTAGAACTTGGATTAGATGAGAGAGAGATAATTGTGCATGGAAGGTGTTCGCATTAATCTATCTGAGGGCATGTTGTTGGATATACTATGCTATGCTCTGTTTTATTTGCTTCTTAGCTTGCTTCATTGAGCCATATAAAAGAGCTAGTATTAAGTAATGGAAGAAATTAGGTTTTCAAGTTGTTGGAATTGGAAACCTAACTCAATATGTAATTAATAAAGTTTGGGGGGGGGGGTGCCCCAAGCCGAAATTGGATCCACTACATGACTATACATGTGAGGATTCAAAACCTATTCCATTATCTGCCATTACAGGGGTAACGAGGGGCATATATAGAAGCAAAACGGACAAGTGTTGGATCTGCACGTGTGTGACCAAGTGATTATACAAGCAGCGGATCCATTTTACCCCAAGCCCCAAGGAGTTCCAAGCCCAAGCCCAAGGTTGTCATTGAGTGTGTTCTTTGTGTCACGAATGCCGTGGTAACTTTGAATCAATTCCATCTCTCCCCTTTGTCACAATTCACAATAGTTCACATCTTTTGGTGAGCATCCTTATTCTGTTTGCTAGAGATTATTTCCCCATATATTCATTGATGGGTTTTGAAATTCTCTGGCTTTATATTGGGGGTTATGGTTGATGTAGATATGTGGGGTAACGGGTTATCAAGAAGCTAGATGTGAGAGTTTTGTTTTTTGATGATAAAATATGAGAGTTGAAAGCGAAATAAAGTATTTTTCCTCTTGCAAACAAAAGCTAAAAAATAATTCAACAAGGAAAATACATGTAAAATTTTACATCAAAACAAACGGAGCTTTTTGAGAATAACTTCGGACTTTCACTAATAAATGAAAAATGTAAACCACATATGAAACATTTTTATTTATGAATTTACATTTTAATTCAATTACAAAATAACTGCACAATGGGTAATATAACAAAATTTTATTGAAAACATATAAAAAAATTCTTCAACAATATGCTAAAATCAATCCAATGTTCATATTGTTGTTGATGAGTAGGAGGAGAATTTTTGTAGGGGAATCCAAGAATTGAACTTTGTTATGCTTACCAATCTTAGCAACTCCTACATCGTTTATTGTATTGCGCATCTTTGCTAAAATAGTATGACGCTATTAAGTATGTCCACTTCTTCGAAGTTTGGTAGACTTTGCATTGGGAGGTTGTGGAAAATGCTATACTTAACTAACCCTCATCCAACCAAATGGGGATGGGGAAACTAATTCATGGTTAATGAAAAGTTTGTAGAAATTATTGAGAGGACAATATATTTGTTGGCATTTGGTCATTAAAACAAATTCGACCATAATTGTTGGATATTTTAGTGTTTATTGAGCTAATCTTATATGTGCTTTAATGTCACTTGCGGGATCCTACCCAATTTATATTTGTAGTATGGTTACCAGTATTCTAAGTTTAAACCAATGGTCTTATTCTTCTCATGAAATGAAGGAGAAAAAGAAAAAAAAAAGAAGAAGAAAATAACAAAATCAGGGATAAAAAGTCATTTACCATATCGTCTATTTATTTTGTATAAAGAAACTTATTTTTTGATTGAAACTTTCGCTTACTAGAAAAGCAGAGGGACAATGAGATTCTTGTGGCCATTTAAATGATATATACCATCTAGAAAATTGTATAGCTTCTTTTGAAGAAGGTTCAAATTTTAAAATTTTGACCAGGGCTTGATCATGGGTTCGGGAGCAACAAAACCAGCACTCAAGATCGGAGTAGTCACCACCAAGATGTTACCATTCATCATTGGATTGCTTGATAGCGCTATCTAGATTGTTTGAAACTTAAGATGAGATTTAATCTCTTGGGGGAAGATATGGGCGGAAACAATGAGGGAGGACGTGGCGAAGCCTACCATTTTAGTTGCCTCGTGGCCATTGTCTTTGTTGCTATCGTTGAAAAATTATAATTTTAGGCATGAGCTTTGTCCAGTATATTGGGCCTCGAGGAGTATGGAGAGCGAGTCTTGGGACATATAGAATGAACATCTTCCCTACAAATATGACAAAAAAAATTAGCCAAGTTATTCCACCCCCACCCCAAAATGGATAGTTGATCTATTGTAAAAAAATTCATAATATATTTTTTTCCAAATGATAAAACAAAAAATTTAATTTACACCAAAACAAACAGAGCTGTGATGAAAGTTATTCGTATTGGCGTGATCTTTATTGAAACTAACTAATCACCAAATACTGTGCATCTTTCTATTGTGGACCACTTGACTACTATCTCACTATTTAACCTTTAACACCTCAACATGTTAACAAGTGATTTAGAGAGATTAGAGCCAATGGAAAAAGTCAAAAGACAAGTGGGAAAAAAGAAGAAGAAAATATACTATTCCTATTATTACTATTTTTTTCTGATAGATGAAAATATATTATTCATGACCATGAGAATTACATTAGAGTGATGTAATATCTCTCTCATGAAAGGAACATGGATAGATGAATCATATTCTCAATTATTGTATGTGATAAAGAATAAATAATATGATGTAGATAAAATATTAGTCCCGAGTCACGATTGACCAAAACCACCTCCAACTATAATATCAATTAACCAATGCATTGAATCAATTTAGTTTAGTGAACGAAAAGGCTTAGACTGTGTTTGATATGTAATATTGGAATAGACTAATGGTCAATGCATTATGAAGTAGAAAACTAAAAAAATCCGGGTTTGTAGAATGCATTATTGACCTAAAATTTCATAATACATACCAAACACAACCTTAAAATACAAACCTAATAATTGGGTTGGTTGTTTGCCTAGATATGCTATCGGTTCGACCAAAGCAAACCCGCACGTTCCAACCCCAAGTTGGTTCAGATAACCACGAATATCAAGACATATACCCAAATGGAATCTTGCAAATATTTATTCTCCATAAAGTCCAATCTATCACCGTAATTGTATATTCATTCCTCAACATTACGCATCTTTCCTCTTTCTGAGATTGTCTCCTTCATTCTCTTCAATGAGAGAGCGAGACAGAGAGGTGCACGTGGAGAAACGCTTTTCCTTGCTCACGACATCACAGCCCGCGGAAACTCAAAACGAGAAGCACAGTTGCACAAAAAAAGAGAAGGGAAAAACTATAATTTGATTTTCCCACCTTTTTCTCTACTCTTCTCTTTGAGTGGTAAAATATATTTTTTTTAAAATATTTATTTTACTATTGAAATTAAAACAAACTTTCTTTTTCTTGCCTCCAAGAAACGCGAGTCTCTCTCGACGCTTCGGCGGATCCGAAAACCGAACCAGAAAATAACTGAAAAAACCCTAACCCTAGTCTTGAATCTTGATTGATTTCAGAGTCTCTTTTTTTCTCTCTCTATCTCTTTGCAGTCACTCACTTTGCTTCTCCTTTTCTTGCATGCGAAGGACGAAACCAGGCTAAGGCTAAGGCTAAGGCTAGGGTTAGGTTTGGTAGGGTTGTTTTGTTATAGGGTTTGCGGTATGGACGGCGACGGCGGCGGCGGTGGTGGTGACTTGTCACGGTTATGACAGGAAGGCGATGCCAACGGCGGAAGATGATGGGTAGGGGGGCGGAGGGAGGTTGCGGAACCGAGGAGAAGCCTTGCCCTGTTTCTAGGGTTTCTTCTTCTTCCACCAAAATTCTTGCGAACGACCAGTTATCGGCTTCTCATCAAAGAGATGAATCTTTCGTTTTAGATTTATATGTCCAAGCTCGGAAGGCTTTGTCTGAGCGTTCACCGTACGATACCGAAGAGGCCCTGCTCTCTAGGGTTCCTACCCTCCCTGTTGGGTTATCGGATTTCTTGACCAAGAATTATGAAAGTCGGAAGAGGTATAAAAAATCTCATTCTGAATCGGCAGCAAAGTCTTCTGGACAAGGTTCGATTTCCCAGAGTCCTGTTTTACCTAATATTTGGGCGGAGAATGAGGATTACTTCAGACCGATTACTTTGACCGATATTGAGAACTTGGTTGCTGTGTCATCGATTGATTCCTCTGATATTCAGGCCTGTTTATCGATTCCTTCGGTTTCGGGTGCTACTGTTAGGACTTGTGACAATGCAGTTGAAGTTAGTACTAGTTCGCAGAAGAATGAGGAGGTTGTGGTGGAGGAAGAGCAGTTTATGGAAATTGATGGTGGGGGAGCTGATGTCTTACCTCAGAACGAAATTAGTGTACTTCAGAATGAAATGGGTTCTTCAGTTAGACCTTCTTCGCCTTGCGGAGTTGGTGTTTTGCCGCTGCCAGAAAGATGTTCTTCAGTGATAGAGCCTTCTTCTCCACCGTCGTCTGGACTACAATGGTTGTTGGGTTCGAAGAATAAAATTCTACTTACGTCTGAGCGACCTTCCAAGAAAAGGAAACTTCTGGGTGGTGATGCAGGATTAGAAAGACTGGTCATTGTGCTGCCTTCAGAAGAAGTGGGGTCACCAACCTGCCATGTTTGTAGCTTGGGCGACAATAACCGAATGCTGATCTGTGATTCATGTAAATCTTCGGTACATCAGAAGTGTTATGGTGTGGAAACTTTTCCAGACGGATCATGGTTATGTTCTTGGTGCAAGGTGCAGGGTAATGTTGAAAATAATTTGGCGGGAAATGTGGCTGTTGAAAATGGGACTGATGTTTGGTTGAGGCCTTGTGTGCTTTGCTCTAAACAGGGTGGTGCTCTGAAACCGATTGACAAAGGCGTACCTGAAACAAAGGATAGTGATACTGTGAAGTTTGCTCACTTGTTTTGTTGTCAATGGTTGCCTGAGGTGTATGTTCGGGACTTGAGGATGATGGAGCCAATCTTGAATGTTGAAGGAATAAAGGAGACTAGGAAAAAATTAGTTTGTTATTTGTGTAAGGTTAAGTATGGTGCCTGCATTCGGTGTAGCTACGGTATGTTTATTGCTTCTTCTCATCATATCTTCACTCCTTGCCACTAGTTCACCAATTGCATTGAATAGCTGGTAAATGCAGCCTGTGACACAAGTTCAACGTGTATTCAAGTTTATTTATCATTTATCTAGTGTGAATCATTTATTTTGGTGAGGAATTGCAACGGTCAGTAGAAATTTTAGGAGCTAATAGAAATTTTCCTGTCAATACTATGGGCTGATTGTGTGATTGGGAGCCTGAAAGAAGTATCTTAAATATACTTTTTGTGGACTTAAATGTTCCAAGCCAGTAGAAGCTTCCTATATTATCTATTGGTCTTTGATCCATTTGATATGAGTATGTCCATGAGGCTTTTACTATGAATCATGCTTGGTGTGTTCTCTACTGTTCTAGTTGTTCTTTTCAGTTGCACTAATGGCAGGCAGAATGCTACATTTAAATAGAAGAAGGAATCATATTCTGGTGATGAGAATGTACCTAGAAGAGAGAACTGACTTTGGCAAAAGGGTTTAGGATTCAAAATATGCTTACTTGGCAATTGGGAATTGCCATGTGTCTCAGAAAGGTCATGCTATTTTCAGAAAGAAACTTGTGGGCTTTTGGGCTAGGCCTCTTAAAGCTTAAGGAACTGAGTTGAATGAGCAAAGAACATGGCTGGTGCTATTTGGGAGGCCCCACCTCTGGGGTTGCAGGTTTGCCGTGGTATTTGTTGAAATTCTTTCAATGGGCAGTCTCCAAAATTCACCACAATTCAATTTTCCCAATCCACTTTGATCTTCCTACTAATTTGTATTGCTGTCCAAATGAACTATGTTCATGTTTGGTCATGCATTTCAAATGTCTATTGGGATTACATGTTCACTTGCTCCAGCAAATTTAACATTTTTAGTTCTAGAGAGTCACTCTTTTGCTGGTGATCGAGTAGTACACATTTCCGGCATGGTTTTGTAAGCCAGTTTCCAGACCAGAATAGTCCCAGCAGAAACTAGTCTAGAACAGAATTGAATAACAGGGAATAAACCTGATTTGGGAGAAATTTTCTAACCTTAAGACAGAATGCTCATAACAGACCCAACTCTAATTGAGACTCTATCGGCTTGCAAAGTGTGAGCCAAAATCTGATAACAGAACAAGGAGATCCAGTGGCATGATAGCATCCTAGAGCTACTAGGAATTAAAGTAGCGGATCTAGAACAATATTAATCAATCAGAAAATTTTGGATATGAGAACACACAGAGCAATGATAGGAAGTCTCTTTTTTTTGGGTAGAAAGCAGTGGCAGGAAGTCAGAAACTAATAAATGGCATTTGACCTAATACAGAAACAATACTTTATGTGATAATGTAATAAGAATACAAACAGAAGATAGGTGAAAATTGGTATAGGGGATTAGTGAAAATAAGTATCGCTGGTTTAAGGAACTGTATAGATCTGGCCTATTTGGAATAGGATAGGTAGAACAAAAAGATAGATAGGCGAGGAATCCACCAGAGCCTTCACTTGGAAACCACCAAGCTCACCTAAGAATCCACTCAAGCATATACTTAATCCACAGCAGTTTTCAGAAAAATCTGAACTGTATTACTTCTCAAATCGATGGGGTGGCCTTAGGCCCTTACGTGTATTTATAGTGTGTGCAAAGTAGGATAGCATCAAGAGATAGCCTTACAATAGGATAAACACCATCAATCAGCCATACACAGTAACTTATTCCACTAAAAGATTGCCACTAGGAATTAGGATAGACTTGGAATTCTAATATCTTACCTAATCCAGCCAAGATAAAATAAAAACAATTGTAACAGTATTTAAAAGAAAAAAAAAATACTGAGACCCCACAAATGTAGACTAAAGTAATCCACTAATTTTATAACCAATATCATAGACCTAGCTCCTACCCAATTTTATTACAACGAAAACTCCTTGGACCAAAGGCCCAACATGTATGTAGCCCGATCCAAGGCTTATTTCCACTAAAATAAGCCTAGTTTTGTGATTTATCTGCATCCTTCCAGCCCCTGAACTGAGTTATTTGATGGCTAAGATCTTGTTCTTTCTATTGCCCTATAGTGGACATAATCTTCAATGGAAGTAGTTCTTCAAATCTTTTTAGATGGGACTGGAATGCAAGGGAAGGGTCACATCTGAGAAAATCAGACAGTGACTATGCTGCATATAACATACTAAGCCACTTCCTTGCCGTCTTTATTGTGGCTAGGTGTGAGAAAAGCTAAATAAATGGCATTGGGCTTTAATGAGAATGAAGAAGATAATTATCAGTTTGTCACGTAGGACAGACAATTGAGGTTGGATTAGGAGTTTCCCAAACTGCATTCCTATTCTTCAGCATTCCTAGTTCTAATGAGATGTTTATTTCTGACAAACACCAGCTATATTGCTTGTAAATTGCTGTAACCAATTGCTTTTCTAGCGTATATTGTGTAAGTCTGGATTTTTTTTTACTCTATATGGAATGAGATCATTGATGGTCTATTCCTGTATCAAATTTGGATATCATGCAGTCGTCCTACGTCAGGGTTTTTGCATTGTTTGAAAGGGATAGAGGCTTTTTTTGCCCCCCTTCCTGTTGTACAGTTCTTGGTCGCCTAGTGGCCTTGTATAGTAGATTAGTAGAACTTCTTTTGACCTTAATTTTAACAAATTGCTCTTGTTTGGAAGATGAAAAAGTATAATTTGGAGGCTAGGGTTTAGAAAGATGGATTAGAACGTGGGAAGTCAAGTACATGCAAGAAATTGAGGTTTTGAAATTCTATAATAGAGTGTGAATTTCTTAAATTTTTTTGGCATTTGGTCAGAAAACTTAGGCTCAGGACTGATTCTTTCTGAACTCCTGGAAAGGGATGTCACTATCAGAAATAGGATGTGGAGGAAATTTGGAGAGAACTTTATGTCTTTAGGTATGGACAAAGTGATTGAGGACTGGTCATTAAATTATGATTTTTTAACAAATCGACTTGACAGTGAGCTTATTGTACTTATAGATTCATTTCTTTTGCCCCTTTCTTGTTTTGTCTGTTTTGCAGTTGCCATTTGTTCAATGATGAAACCATCAATTATTTCTATTTTCATGTACTAAAGCCTTGAGTAGAAGTACATGTGATGCTGAACTAGATGTTGATCTCAGGTAGTGATGCTTCTACTGATATTTGTTTTTATTTTCATGAGATAGGGACTTGCAGGACTGCTTTTCATCCTATATGTGCAAGGGAGGCTAAACACAGGATGGAGATTTGGGGAAAGATTGAGACAGATAATGTAAGCGATCTCATTCTGACCTTTAGAAGGGGTTTTCCTTCAGTGTTGCTCCATCATTGTTATGATGGTGGATATTATCTTATTTGCCTTATGTAAACTTACATAGGTTGAATTACGGGCTTTCTGCGCAAAGCACTCGGTATGTCAGGATGCTGCTTTTATGCAACAATCAAGTACTCCTTCGTCTGTGTTTGGTGGTGGTGAGACTTCTTTATCTCAGCCTTCACCTTTGACACTGATGCAAAGTGAACCTCACAAGTTAAGGTGTGGAAGCAACAATGCGGAAGATAGCATGGTCCTTTGTAAAATCACTGATAGTAATTGTAATAAATCTGGGGATGTTGAGAGTACTGGACCGTTTTCTAGATGTAGGTCTGACTGTGACGATGCACAGCTCATTGCCACGGAGGCACTTGGAGTTGGAAGGAACAACAATGGGGATATTAGTTCGATGGACTCCCTTGATTCTGTACAAATTCTGAAGAAGGTAACAAGGGGATTATGTGAATTCATTCTTCTGAACTTGCTTATGTGTTACCGGTAGAATTCGTTGTACATCTATACGATGTCGCAGTTGTTTTCAGCCTTCTGCTGCCTGTGCAGATAATTGATCGAGGAAAAGCCTCTGTGAAAGATGTAGCATTAGAGATTGGTATTCCATCAGAGTCATTGGCTGCAACACTTTCGGTATTTTAAGAAAAATTGCAACTTAGCTTTTTCTTATTTTTGTTTTTATTGGTTAGTGCAATAATTCATGGAAGGACATTTTAACTGCTTTTATTATTTTTTTGTTTTTATTCTGCTTGATTGAATTTCCCTTTTCCTGTAGGGGGAGCGCCCCTTCTGTTTCCCTGACTTGCAGTCCAAGATAATCAAATGGCTTGGAAATCATGCTTATATGGGTACTTCACAGAAAAACTTGAAAATTAGGAGCAACTGCAAGATTTCATCAAGGTCTGTGGTTGCAGGGCCTGATGGTCCTAATGGTCCTAATGGAGTTGCAATAGCAGATTCCATTCCCCCAGATATTGCTCCTGTTAAGTCAGTGCCACCAAGGAGAAGAACAAAGAATAACACAAGGATTTTGAAGGATAAGAAAGTTTTATCTTCGTCCAAGGAAACAATTATTGAGCAAAATGATGATGGAATAGTGATTAATGAGTTCAGCGAACAACCGCTTTGTCTCGATGAAGAGTTTCATGATGGTTCTGGTAATGAATCTGTTTCTCGTAATGGAGATTGTTGCAAAGACCCTTATGCCACTGGCAAGGTAACCCTATTTTACCAGCACTAACCTATTCAGTATTTTGAATTAAAAATTGTTTTCTTGTCTTCTATGACTGAAGCCGAGAAAAACAGAAAATTGGAGTTAGATTCATTGTTCTGAATTGGGTGGCTTACAATTTTTTTCTTCCTGTGATAGAAAATTCAACATTTACCTCCACTCTGTCATTTTTTAGTTAATAGATTTCTTGTAAATGTTTGAATTTGGCATGCATTTTTAATTTACTTTTGAGAAACATTTTTCTTATTCAGTGCAGAGAAATGTATTTCATTCTTTTTTTCTTTCCAGTTTTCTAATACATTGCTACCTTATGATCCACCTTACCATCTAATCTTTGTGTGGATGTGTTCATGTGCCTTAATTTTATGATGGTGTATATTATGAATAATGTAGGTATATAATTTGTTTTGCCTTCAGAATGTTGGTTCCTTCAAGCTGTTTTTGGCCAGGTACTGCTCTTTCTAAGGAATTTGATATGCCATGCTGCAGAATCTCATCTGGTCCACCCATACTGATATGTTGAGTCATTGTTTATCCCGTTGACCTCCAAAATTTGCGTCATTTGTGGTTTTGGTTTCCTTGTGCTAAATATAAGTTGACAAAGCTTTGGCTTTCTGACAGGATTTAGGTAAGAGCAGTTTGGTCAGATGACTGAAATTGCGGTTTGATGTTCTAAGGTCAAGCGTGTGTGGGTATAATATATTGTCAACCATCACTTTAAAGGAGTTTTTCTCTGGAGGTTAAAATGTTTTTCCTCATTATGTACAAAGCCCTTATCTAGTTCATTTCTCTAATGAGCCGCGTGATTAGATTAAAGCTTAACTATTTTATTTAGTGACACCAGCAAACTACTTTTAAGGTCTTACAAGTGTGTTGCTTGATGCTGTGGGGCATTGTGGAAGTGTAACCCGAAGCAAGGTAAAAAAAGTTTCAATCTAGCGTTTCTTGAGCCTTGAGGAGTTTATGCCTAGTGTTCTTGTCTTGAGCAAGAAGTGAAGTTTAGACTTCACCAACTAGGAATTTTGGGTTTCTTATGCGTATTTTATTCACACACTTGGAAAATCCTTACTACATTGCAATTTTAACCAGAATATCACCAACTCGTAGATATGGCTTTTTGCCTGGGAGCACATGATTTAGATTCTTGTTTGGCCTGTTGAGTCACTTTGTGGTCTGGGGAGGACTTCAGTCTCTTACCTTTGTAATTTTAGTTGTAATTAATGCTGCAATTGGTGATGAAGATCTGGGTTCCAAGAACAGGAATCGGATTGCTTAGGGCCCACAATAAAGTAGTAAATTCAAAATATAAAGAGTAATGGCAGTTCTGTAACTAACTGAAACTTGAGGGAGGTGGCAGTTTAGTAATTACAAGAAACCTAGAAAGGAGTGGCAGACTTGTCAATAAAAATGATCTTAAAAGGATGAAAGGAGGTTAAAGTAACTGATGGGATTTGAAGGGGATTAGAATTATTATGGAGGGATAAATTAGGAAGCAAAAGTAAGGCAAAGGTTAGAGGGTAAAAAAAGAAGAAAAGTAGGGGTATTTTGAAAACACAAAGGACAAAAGAATAATAGATAAGAGAAATCACCTTTTTGAGTAAAGAAACCCATGATTGTGATATTAGGGATTGTCTTCAACCTCTAGACAGCCAAAGCAGGAGGCGGTGGAACACCCAAGAGGAAATCAGCTTCAGCCACAGGAAACTCCTTCAACAGCTCAGAAATTCCAGATTTACTGTCGCCTAGGCTTGTTGGATCAACCCTAACCAGTAATTCACAGATTCAAGCAATACATGGAGTATTGAGTCTGAAACTTGGAACAGTGATAGTTGCAGGTATGATCTGCAGCTCATTGACCTGCTCACTATGGAAGAGGGCTTTGAAGGAAAGAGCTCAAGGGTTTGGTTCGCATATGGCACCCAAACCTTCTATCCAAATCCCAGATGCAGTCGATGGGATTTATTGATTCAGCAACACTTCTCTTAAGCCTGAGATGATCGCCCAGAACAGGGGAAGGGAAAGAAACCAGAATAATAAAAAGGAAGAAGAGAATGAAAAGAGAAAGAAGGGAAGAAACTGGAAAATTTTAGAGGGAGAAGAAGGGGGAATCGGCCGCCATGGTTTCAAATCCAACAACTCTTAATCAAACTTCTATTCGTCAAAATCTAAAAACTGAACTTCTCCATCGTTTACACGTCCAATATAAAGAAAAAATAAAAAATTAATGGCAACTAACTTAAAATGGAAACTAATCTAAAATTAGAAACTGAGTGCGTGAGTGTATTTGAGCTAGTTTGGGAGCAGGATGTTCATGTCCCAAGATGGTTGTGGTTCTGTTTCCTCCTTATTTCCCACGAAACAAATCCTTTGCTTTGCTCTTTTTTTTTTGTGTGTGTGTGTGTGGGGGGGGGGGAGGGTTTCCATTTATGGACTTTGGTTCATTCTTGGGACTTAAGGATCCTTAGAGGATTAAGAGATTATGGAGATTTTGGATTTTAGAGACTGATTATTCTCAGACAGTATTTCTTTTGTCCGTACTCTTTATGTTGTTACCTTCCTGATAATGACAGCAGGGCTTTTGTCAGGGGGTCTCACCCTAAAAGGTAAACCGTTACGTGATGTTTGGAAGGTGAAAGATTATGCGACCTTATTTTGAATCGGTTGACCACCTTTTTATTTGTCGTGACAATTGTTGGAAGATTATTTTACCATGTATTTTTTCTGATAAACTAATGTATTTATTTTCATTGGGCAATAGCCAAAATATACTGTGCAGTATGACTCAAGTTTATGAGTAGACAAAAGCATATCATAAACAAAAGCCTGCCCTTGCAGCCCTAAGAAGTCCAGAAAAAACTCTGTACTACACAATTGGTTGTGGTCCTATGTATGAACAATCCCTCCCTATATGCAAATCGGAGCACAACATCAGCTTGGGGTGGGCTTACTCAAGTATTGGAGGAAGAAGATTCTAATCTGCAGGCTAGATTTGGATCAGATCCAGATCTGATCTAACAGTTAGATCTTAAGTGGATAAATATCAGATCTGAATAACTGATCTTCATCTATGAATTTGATGAGGTGGAATAGAGGAGAGAAATGGTAATCAGTGGTAGTGGATAAGGGTGACAATTTGAAATTTGGAAAAGATAAGAAAGGAAAGAAGCAGGTTGGACCATAGTTGTCACGGTGCCAAGGCGAACCAAGGCGGTGGAGGGTTGTTTAAGCGATTAGGCGAGAAGGCGCACGCCTTGAGGCGAACAAGGCGACAAATTGTTATTTTTTAATTTTCCTATTTTTCTAACATTATTTAGTAAGCTATATATACCTTGTATCATAAAAAATCAAGATTAAGCAACATCAAGTCATTAAAAATCAACATTTAGCTATATTAAATCATAAAAAATTAATATTAAGTCATATTAAGTTATAAAAAATCAAAATTTAGAGAAATGCTCTGGTTCTATAATAAGTTTGACTAGTCAAATGATATTATTTTTACATGAGACTTTTTGTATCAGTTATAATATAAAACCAGCTTTCCAACAAGTCTAAGATTACTTAAATCTAAGTTGTAATGACAAAGTTATGCTCCGGTTAAACTTATTTTTAAGTGCGCGAATGCTGTTAAAATCGCCTGAATGAAAATAATTTTATGGATATCAAAACAAAAAATTATTTTACCGGACTTTTGGTTTTTAGCAATGTTTTAACATGATAGAATTTATAAAATTTTCATAATTGAGAAAAACTCCAGCATTTAAAAGTTGAAAATCGCCTCTATAACCAAAATCCAGTTTTTCTTCTTGGACTGGGGGGTTGACTTTTTATCCTTTTGGAATTTGATTTTTAAACTATTTTTATTGGATTCAAATAGGGGGTATTTACTTATTTATGAATATCTTAAGTAAATAAGTGTCAAAACACAAGGCAGTATGCAGTGCAATAAGGCGACTGTCGCCTAGGCCCCAGGCAAACCGCCTGGACGCCTAGGCAACGCCTTGACAACTATGATGGAGAATAACAAGCAAACTACAATGGCTCAATCTAGTGCAAAGGTTGAGTACCGGGCTAAGGCACACACTGTAGCTGAGTTAATATAGCTAAAATCTCTAATTCAAGAGCTTGGTTTTCCGGTCAATAAGCCTATGAATATGTTCTGTGATACCTGGCTGCTATATATTATCATAGAAATCCGATCTTTCATGAGCAGACTAAACGTATTGAGGTTACTACCATTTTGTAAGAAATGTTGTCATAAGAATTTGATCTCAACTACTTTTGTTCATTTTAGCAACCAAGTGATATATTCACAAAAGCTCTATTTCATCTGCCTTCCTTGATGGTCATTCCAAGTGGGCATGGGGTGGCAGGGGTGATATTTATGCTCCAGCTTGAGGGGAAATATTGAAGTTGTTATTATACTCATTTCCTATTCTTTCTTGTTGTCTATTATATCGCTTCTTATAGTCTATCATGGTAAGTCCAGCAGGTCCTTGTAATTACACCACCAAAGACTCTTAATATAAATATACTGCTGGCTCATGGTTTGAAAACATTCTATTCTCCACCATAACTCTCTCCGTTCTTTCTTCTTGTCTCTTCCTTTTCTTTATTATAGTTGGTGGGTATTGGTCTGATATTGCCACAAAAACAACTGAAGATATGAGGCAGATTACCATCTCTCTCTCCGTTCTTTCTACTCGTCTCTTCTTCCCTTTCTTTATTATAGTTGGATGTTATTGGTCAGATATTGTCATAAAAACAACAGAAGATACAAGGCAGATTACCATTTCCACAGAGATTTGCAATGGCTCCAGCAACCATTCGAAGAGTTTGTGGATCCTCAGCATCTGCTGCAGTCATTGACAACAACTTAATGCCACCTTGAGCCATTATAAGTTCTTGGTTGGTTTCTGGAACAAAATGAGGAAGATAAACACCATGGAAGTATGAACTAATCTGAATCCCAAATTATAGCGAGTTACAATAGCAAAACGTCAGCAATAGACATTTTAAAACTTACCACTCATTGCAAGGTTGGCAATCGCACCAGCAGCTACTCTGCGTATCATCTCATCCTCCGAGCCTCTAAGAAGCATTAGCAAGGATGTAAGACCACCAGCTTCGACAATCTTCTCCTGATTTGCTTCTGCACATGTCATGATATGCAATCATCAACAATGAAACAAGATATTCAACATATACTGTTTGATTTGATTCACATCAGCTGAAAACAGATCAATTTATGAAGAAAGCACCTAGGGTCGGGCAACAGGAGCCATACACAGGTCTCAGAACTCAAAAATTCAACCTGTTAGGTTCAGAAGTCAAGACCAACAAGATAAATAATCCTAGCAAAAAACTATGCGCACAAAAATCAGCTTTATCAGATGATTATGAACTGATCCAGGTAATATTGTTTCAGAGCTTCTAGGATACAATACTCCATTCTAAACAACAATGTCAAAGAATGGAACTTATTCTGCTTCTAAATATGTAAACCAAATAATACATCTGAACAAAAGCCCTAAACATTTTTGGAAACTAGGCCACTTGAACACCTAAGCCAAAATTATTTGGTTTTCCAAAACATCGATAGTTTGAGATTACCAAGTTATTGACAGGTTTATTCTTATATTTGAAAGCAAACTAAAACGTTCTCTGACTATTGATCTCAACTTGGTTCATTCTATTATTCCTAGGATCAGCCTCCTGAATTTAGGGCACACTACTACTCACCAAATCCTTCTTTAACTACATTACAGGTTTATTATCGAACCCCTAACAATAGGAGAGGACGAAGAGAAAAGAGTTACGGTTCTCCAACATCACAATAATAACTATGCTACCTTCCAGAATTGCCCTTTCAAGGCCCTTACAGAAGCACGACAAGTTAATCTAGATTATACTTAAATACAACGTAAAAAAGGCAGGTGCTGATTCCCTTACACAAAACAAATGAGCATAGATTGGATAAAGTAACAGAAAACACTACCTTCAGCTGCCAGATTGGCCACAACTTTTACCGCATGAATTCGTACATCAGCATCTTCTGATTCAAGCAAGGACAAGATCTTCTGCAATCCAACTGCAAGAGAATTTCTTAGAGAGAGAGGTTGCTAGGTAAACAATAGGCACTATCTTCTTGTCAGTCCATTTATGTTACCTTGTTCAAAGAGTTTTGCAATGGAGGCTTTTTGTCCATTTCCTGTATCTCTGACCTGTGGATGCCGAACTTGAGCCACGAGGGAATCCAAACCGGATAAGATTTTTCCAGGACCACCTCTTTCAAGATTTTGGCTTCTCTAGAAGAGGAAACTGATATATTAGGTACCAACATGCAAATACTTGAAACTTTGGAGAACTGCATGTAATTATGAATTAAACCAAATAATCATGTTTAAACTCTACAAACAGCACACCTCCTCAGCTTCAAAACTCAATTGCAACAACTGACTTCTTAGTATTGTGATTTCTTCGTCAAGTTTCTCTTTCTGACGTGCCTCGTCTTCCAGCGTCTTATGGAGCTTTAATATCTCAACATTTGCAGATGCCTATGGTACCACAAATACCAGAAAGCCCACAAATAAAAACCTCTGAAAGAAACTGAATGATGATCAAAGAACATTACTCTTTGATTAATGGATTCATCATACCTCAGAATTCTTCCATTGTGCTTGCTGACTTTTAAGAATTTTCAACTCTTCTTCAGCAGCCTTTCTTAAATGAGTTTCACTCTTCAGTGACTGTTTGAGCTCAGTGACTTCCTCAGTAACAGACACCAAGGGGCCCTGCATAACAGAATTCACAATGGGGATCATTACACAGTAATAATTCTACAAGGTGATAGTCAGTTAAAAAAAAAAAATGCTCACACCAACAAGGGCAAAAAAAACCCACCACATGAAACTCTCACCAAAAAAATCATCTGTGAATGAGTGCTCAATATTCAATGAGGTTTGGTAATTTTTCATTCACGCACCCCTTCCCACCACCACCAAACCCCACCACCCATTACAGAGTATGAAACCAAAGAAGAAGATCATTCAAATATTCAATAGCAAAGGCCTCTCAGAACCACACAACTTCAACTTTCACCTCTCTAATGCAATTCAAAAAAAAAAAAAAAAAGCAGAAGAAGAAGACAGCCAGCAGCAAACTAGGTCATCAAACTGCGCCAAGAATGGATTAATATGTTGAACTTTGTGTGTCCAATGGGTTCTCTGGGTCATGGGCTTAATATTTTTGGGTTGATTGTTGTAATGGGCTAATTCTTTAAGCCCAAATATTAGGGATTTAAGTCTTCTACAGGATTAAGTAGTTAGTTTGTATTATGTTAAAGTTCTAAAATAGTTTCTATTTTGAAGAGGCTTAAGTTGTAAGGGATTCTCCCTACCATACATAAATTCTTATTTCCATGAAATTACAAATATAGAGTAGGGGATCGTACCCACAATGAATGGTTTTAATAAAACCATAGCACTTTGTTGTGATTTGTTGTGAGAAGAAGTTTGCTCTTGTGAGATGCAGTGGCAGCCTTGGTGGGATGCCAAGTTGGAACTGTTGAGATGTAACAAACCAGGATCTGTAACCAGTAAATGTAATAGAAGAGAAAGAGACGAGAGTGAGAGAGAGAGAGAGAGAGAGAGAGAGAGAAGAATAGAAGAGGGTAAGACTGCCTCGAAGAGGGCAGCCGATTGTATTACCCAGTCCCCCCTACCATCAATATATATAAACCTAGTAAGGTAACTAGTACCTTGTACAGCAAGAGAATGGAATGAGGAAACCTGCTCTAATTAGGAAATAGAAATCTAGCCTCACTAGGAAACAAGATAAGGAAAGTAATTAACTAAATCACGGTTCGGACAAACCCCCAACTCGGGACTCAATCTCAATGGTTCTTCTATCTTTTCCTTCATTCAACCAAATTTTTTAGATCAGGTTCTGTTGATATTGCCACCTTCCTTCTCCCATCGATCACAATTAGTATTGGCGATTCATTGCTTATCCCTTGCTTATGCTACATTGTAAATGTGAAAGATGGTAGGGACCAGGGAGAGAGAAAGACAATGCATGAAAAATGAAATAACTAATGACACCAAATTCAAACAACCAGAAAATGTCTTCAAAGAAGTTAAAGAAAGAGGATACGAACCTCCCTGCTGCATGTTTTGTCCAAACATTCGTCTTTATGCTCCACCCTAATTTTCTCTTTATCACGCTTTTGCTGGTCCATTAACCACTGTTCCTCAAGTTTCTTTATGGATTCCATATAGTCCTTCTGGTATTTCAATCTCTCCTTCTAGAAAAAGAGAACACATGAACCCAAAATCATTAGCAAAGTGTTAAACCAACCTTGATAAGCATGATGTGCTGCTAATGCAAAAATTCCACAGTAATAGAGGAAATATCCATTATCAAATGACGTTAAAACCAAATCTGGAATTCTGTCACATTAAATTAGTTGATAACTTGATCATAATAAACTTTTTCCAGCAAAGGACAGTAGTGAAATACACAAACAGAGAGAGAGAGAGAGAGAGTTCTATGGATGGGCATACCCATGAATCTATGGACGGGCATCTAGATCCATTGCATGGTATGTTGGATCATGGATGAAACTAAAATTTTGTGGACAGGTACCTAAGGTCCTCTGCCCACATATTAACTTCGGCCCAAGCAGAGTTGGCTATGTGGCAAAACAAAGCATTGAAACAATAGTGTTATTGATCAAATCTGAGTTTGAAGTTTGACTAGCAGCCAATCCAAATCATTCCCTAGGTATCCAACCATAAGAATTGCGTGTCACAATTCCACATGGCAAAAGTAGATTTGCCCTTCCATATAGATGACATCAATTTGGGACAAGCCAAAGGCTCAGGATGAAAATAAAAAGAATAAAAACATAAGAAAAAATCATGTAAAATTCAAAATATTTTCTTCAGCAAAAGAATGCCCAACCCATGAATCACTGTTTCCTCTGGCAAATTTCCAATGCACATTTAATAACTGTGGTTGAACAGTAAAATTAGTTCATTTTACTGCATGATTAATAGATACTCGAAGAACTAACCTCCAACAAATCAGCATAGTTTCTTTCCACCTCAGAGATACGATTTTGTGCTTCTATAGTTAATCTTTCAACTTCATCCTCAAAAGCTTTTTGCTGTCTTTCGTGTTCAGAAATAATTTTATCTAACTGAATCTCAAGTCGTCTTGACAAACTTTTGTAATCAAATTCTTCCTTTATTTTCACCATATTCTCCACCTTCATAGCCTACAAGAGGGGGGGAGGGTAATTTTCAGCAACTCATAAATGATTACAAACCATCCAATCCAATCATGTAATATCAAGTGTTAATAATGTTCCCAGAATTTCTTCCTGAAAAATAATTCCCAAGTGAGAAGCAAAAGTACAAATACAGCAGTCCCAAGCATTCCAAAGTTGAATAAAAAAGTTGGGAATACAGTAATCGGATGCACAAAGATACCGACAAAAAATTAATAAATATGAAAATAATATAGCAAATGAAAATAAATCACAGTAATTGCATCAATTAAAACAAGAAAAGAAGAGCATTCTTTTTTCACTATGGCTCATCAGATTGTCAGCTTCTATCGCAAAAAGTGGATCGGATCAGAAGATTCAAGGACTATAATTTTTCTTTACAATTCAGTGTACATTGAGGATAAACTTCGCAGACTATCATAATGGTTCCAGGTTAAACTCAATAAAATTCAATGACAATTGGAAGACAAGAGATTAACTGCTATTAAGAACAACAGAGCAAACAGAATTGTAAAAACCCACCCTTTGTCCAAACATTATGGTACTCGCAGTCTCTCCTCGGTGTCGTGGAGATGGCCCAATTGTTACAATCAACGAAGTTCTTGCTGTACCTGTAAAGTTAATGAATGTCAAGTAACATATCCAAATGTGCACATCAACACTTGCTTTCGCTTGGATGATCCCCACTCCACCCCGTAGCCTTGGGATCGTAGATTGGGGGATCTACACATAAACATTTCACATGCTTAAAATTGGTAACAAACTAATATAATACGTGCTCCTTTTATCAAATTTATTTCAATTCAAACCATTACAGAACATATGAAGTGTCTCACCCCCAAATGAATCTCGAAGCAACCTTGTAAGCTTTGAGTCACGAACTGGCACATGTGCACTATTTTCTGCCAAAGCATTTATGCACTTTCCTAATGCACTTAGCGAGAGATTGATAGATTTAGCTTCCTCTAAAGTGTGCCCCTCGCTTCCTGCGAACAGAAAATACAATAAGAATTTCCCTAAGCAATATAGGAATCTAACTCAAATTACAGAGATTAACATTATAATGAAGAACAGTGAAAAGCACTGTCACAACTTTTATGTAACGTTTACCGAGGGGGATGGGGGAAAAAAAATCAAAGCTCTACCAGGCTACCTATATGATGCATTTACTAATCAATCAATGGAACCAGAACAGATAGTGCAACTTTAATTACTACTAGGTTGGCACAAAATCCATGAAGCAATGCTCATGCACTATTCTATTTTTCTTTTTCTTTTTTTTTTCTTTTTTTTTTCTTTTTTCTTTTTTTTCTCCTTTTTTTTTCTTCTTCTTTCTTTTTTTGGGGGGGGGTGGGGTGGTGTGGGTGGTGGAGACTATCACTAGAGGAGAAAACACATGCTTTTTTCCTAAGAAATTTGGTTGCAGGGGCAACTACCTAAGTTAAGGAATTAAAGGACAGATTGCAGGGGAGCAGGGGCCACTTGTCCATTAGGAATATGGAACAGGAATCCTGCATCACCTTTAATCCAGATAGGAACCTGAATGCTATTAGAAGGGACGAGAGCATTTGAATTAGGCAAGGATATGGAGTTGCACATGGTTTATGAGGCAGAAGATCCAGGTAGTAATAACATGTTCACCAATTGGGTATTACAATGAGGCAACAGTTTTTGGGAGAGAGACTTTTTTCCATCGGTTTCTTCAAGAGACCAGAAGAAAGAGAAGGCCACCTCAGTTTTCTCCGAGGTAGGATTTGCCCCTGGATTTTGAGTAAGAGGGGAGATGGAGAGTTTAGAAGCAATCAAGTTGAAGATAAACACCATCACTAGGAGTAGCATAGCCTCCTATAGGAAGAGGAAAGAAGGAGCATAGCATGACTGTTGTTTGGGGTTAGATGTCCAGTTGGAGGATAGGTGGTATTACTGGGGCTGAGGGGCTTCATCATTTGTGACAGAGCCATTGAGCAGTGGGCATGGTTGAGAGGTGAGGGTGGGGACATTGGGAACTGTTGGCTCTTGCTGGTGTTTTAGTTGATCAGAGGTGGTAATAATGGATGTTTTCCTTTTTCTTTAGCCCCTCCTCTTGGAGCTTGGATCCTTATAGTTGTAAATATCTTGTATGCTTAGTAGCTAGAGAAAAATAAATTAATGGTCAGAAGTTGTGATCATAAACCTGATTTATCAATACGCTCTGAACCAGCAAGATCTACGAGAACGAGCTTGCCTTTCCGAACAACAGGTGGTCTTATAGTCTTGCTCAAGTGGGAGGCATTGCCATTTTCACTTGGAAGATCTGCTTCTCTTTCCTTGACAGACCTTTTAACCTGTACCTGCATGAGAAAGCAGATTCAATTATACTTCACCATTTCTAAAAACAAGTACAAAAACCATCAACAAGACCATATGAGCTTCTATAGCTCTATGTAAATGCATCATGTGAATGAAAAGTGCAATTATTTACCATTAGAATAGCATGACTGCGAGAAGATTCAGTATTCAGCTTTGTATTTGCAGCAAACCGATGAGCTTCCCCCAATCGAAGCAGCTCTACAAAACTCTTCTGGCCCCTTACTTCTACTACAGTTGCACCCGGTAATGAAACATCTCCAGTTCTCGGGTCTTCCACAATGGAAATGTTATCATTAGCAGGATCAAGGAGATCCTGGATGGTCTCCATGTAAAGCTGCACAGATTGGTAAATACAATGAACATGGAATAACCCTCGATGTAATACAGAGGCTGGAAATCAACAAGCATGCACTAGTGGCTTTAACTAGTAATGGCAATGTGCAGTTACACACCACTCTACAGGACTAACAACCTGCAAGTAGGAGACTGATACGTAGTCAGTCTCCGGAGAAATATTTGCCAGAATATCCTCCATAGAGCGCACCATAATTCCACGAGAAGCAGTGTCCTTCTCTCCCAGTAGTCCAAGAGTAAAAGTCTTCCCGGTACCAGTTTGCCCATAAGCCATCACAGTCCCATTATAACCTTCCAGAACACTCTACAGAAAGAAATGATACATCAGCACAGCTGCATATGGTTGAAAGTGGTGTCAAAGTGAATAAAACAGATTCATCATGACTAATTACACATAACACCAGTTTCCTTATATATCTACAATAATGCTAATATGGTAGGACAGAACAACGGATGAATTGCATGCAGACATTGAAACCCAACCACCCCCCCCCCACAAAACAGTCAATCCTAGTTAGAACCATTATTGAAATATTAGGCAAGGTATGAATTATCACCTCGCTCCAGAAAAGGGACATTTCCCAACTTATGCCACAAGACAAAGAATCGCTATAAATTTTTGAATAACACAAAATTACAGTATACAAATAACTACAACAATGTACAGTGTAAACTTTAAATCAGTTTTGAATCCCACGTACCTCAACAACTGGTTTTGCCACAACTTCATAGACACGCTTTTGTGATGCAAATTCAGTGAGCACTTCATCAAATTCATAGGTGTCTGAATCCCAATTGTTTTTGCGAAGTTTCAACCTTTTAAGCTGAATTAGGACAACCAAATCAGAAAATTTGCACGACAGAAGCTACATTCCATGAAACATCTGAGTGAATCTTTTTTTTGGGGTGGGTAATCTTTTATACTGTCATGCAGAATGTACAAACCTCTGGCTGCAATTCTACACAATCAGCAAAATCTGCATCGGCCACAAGCTCCTCCGCATTCCGGGGCCGCAGTCTCACAGCAACTCGAACTCTTCCAGGAACTGCGATCCAGAATTATCACAGTTTTAAGACAGATATGAGTATTAATGTCTACCTACATATATATAAACGACATGATTCTAATATATAGAGGATAGAACAAGAATGAGAGTCAAGGAATCGGTGACAAAGTAGTCTCAAATTCTACGTAGGACATTAATAAAAGAAATTAGAAAAGGGCACAAAATAAGGAACTTTCCATGGAGAGCACCCCACAAAACTGGCCATATAAGAAAGAAGGTGGTCTTATAATTCTTTGGTATGCTGAGAAACACAGAAATAGCATAGAATTACAGGGCAGACCCTATCCCACCCCAATGGATATTATTTAAGCCAAACTCAAAGCAATGCATGACCTTAAAAAGGTAAACCCACCAAACATATGATTAAAAAAAAGTGAGCTGTTGAAAAATCAATTGAGGCACATCACCAACAGCAAGCTCAAAGGGCACATCAGATCATGACCAAGTTTAGTAGAATCCAGGAGACATAATGCTTATATCACCTGCACAGTGATTTCATCAGCTACAAGAGATGCATTTGATGCCTCCATGCACTGGTGATTTGGTCAGGATGCACTTTTAATGTTCATTGGTGACATAATATGCCCTTCTGCTAAATATAAATGTTTTGTCCATCAAAACCTAGATGCTTACCATGTGTGGCCTTACCGTCTCTAAGGACCAATTATGGGGTTGAATCATGAATGTACTTAGCAATAAAATTGGGGGGTGATTCCAGCTAGGCAAGATTCCAAAGTCCAAGGTACTTATTACATTGACTGTATAGGGCTCATATGGGAGGTCTTCTTGGCATGGAATCCCACAGAGAAGCTTTATTTGCCTCCGTCGCTCAGCTATATTGGATATTATGTTTCCAATTGTATCTTAATTCTCTTCTTTGGTGTTACTAGGATACGACACGAACATGACATATACCAATTCCACTTAAAAGGAGTAGTGTCAACATAGGTCCAGAAGCTGTTTCGAAGTGTCCACGCTTCTCCATGTTTGGGTCAAATGGGTTGCTTTATAATTTACTGGAAATTGGGTTAAGTCCTAGTGGATTCATGCTGCTCCTGTTTTAGGTTATTTTGGCCTTCTGTGTCAGTTTACATATGTCTGAATTAATTCTAGTGAAGTTTTCCATTCAGATCAGCAAGTAGTAGTCTTAGTTTTCCTCGACAAGTCAAGGAACCAGTTCCTACTTTTGATATAGTCAAGACTATGAGACTAAAATGAATATCTTGATGTAGATTTCCAGCAGAAGGAAGAGAAAAGATTCACCTATGGTTTGGTTTGGGTTATTCAGTTCACATGTGAACCAGTAGTTTTCTGGGTCAACCCTGGTTGAATAGACTGGGCCACTTTAATTTTCTAGGTTCAACGAACCTGGAATCTTACCCAATCAGTTCAGTTAGCAGTTCAGGTCGTGGAGTAGTATTTAGCAGTTCATTTTCAGCTTATTTTATTACTGCTTACGGCTCCATATTAATGGTTATTCAGTAAATCAGATTTATATTAGATTCTGTTCTGAGATCTCTAACACCCTGCATCAAATTCTGTTTCATTTTTGGGTTTTTAAAGTTTCCTAACTACAAAAGGATACTTCAATATTTCAGAATCTAAACCTTGGATTGCTTTCATCTTTTGGTATTCTGTTCTCTTGAATATTTTAAGCACTCAACCAGCTTAAAAACAGATCAGACTATCTGATATTATGTTATTAATTTTCTCTTGAAACCAGGTCAATTCCTTATCATATGATTCTGGAAAATTCCTGGTTTTCTAAACACTATCAATTACGTGACTTAGATCTCCATTAGATCTTAGACCAGACCATGCACTGATGTATTTCTCTTCTTCCAAAGCATTAGAAGCCTTAGGTATCAGTTCCTAAGATCTTTCTTCTTCCTTCCTCCATATTCAACAAATACTCTATGTTCTCAAGTACTTATTGATACATCAACGGAACACAAATTTTTTCACAAGTTTTCAAACCCCAAATCCCTGACAACCTTCAGGCAAGAAAGCATAACAAATTAAAAGGAAAGGAGTTGCTAGTGACTTATATCCCAAATAGCAAACAGTTGCAGCAAAGCAAGTAGATAAAAATTAACTTGTCATAGGCACGAGAATAGTTAATCGTTCTGCCATCCTCTATTTATCCGTTTTATTTAGCTTACTATTTATGGTGATTACCAATCCACGCAGTGGCATATGTCAAAATTGTAGTCAGGTTGGAATCATTGGTTTAGATTCAACCATAGGATTTTTTCCCCTGTTTAGCCTCACCTATTTAGTATCAAATACCAACCTACTACAGAATATCATAGTTAGCTCTCACTGCTATTGTGATTCTTTGTATTTCCAGAAAAAATATACATTTTTAGTGCACCAAAAAGTTGGCGCTGCCTGTTGCAACAATTCATTAATTATCATATGTGATTGCCTCATTAACTTAATCAATCTGGACAGTTCATTTTGGTGTTAATGGACTTACTGATGATCTCCAACTGAGGGCCAAGGGTTGAAACTTGAATGGCCACAATATTGTCCGAAAATTCCTGACAAAGAATAAGAATCAAAGCACCAAGGACTAGATTTCCTTGGCCCCAATCCCTTTCTCCAAAGATGATTAAGAACAACTGATATTAATATACAGAATACCATGCATGGTACACGTGCACCTTTGCTTTACCTTAGCATTTTCCTGAAGAATAGCAAAAACCGAAGAATTTCTCACCAACTTCTCCTATACAAGTCTGTAACCGAAATTAGCTTGAAATATGTTTCCAAAAGCAGAAACTCAACCAAGATTTGTACTTCCCAGACTTCAGTCACTCAAAAAGATATTGAACCTGTTCTTCTTATCAGGAACACCACATAGAAAAATACCAGCATGCATTGATGTGGTTGACGCCACAATAAAATCTTGACAGATCCATAGGGCCAGCATATCATGAACTCCATGCGACACAGTAAAGTTAAACAGGAGGAAGAGTTATTGGACACTGCACACACATGCACGCTGATGACAATAAAGTCGGTTCCCTCTTCATCTAATATCTGTCAGTGCATATGTGCCAGAATAAATTTTCCCCACGAAACATTAAAGGTTTTTACCCTTCGACACACCTAAAGCATGAACCTATAACCTGAAGGTGAATCTCTGCCCACCAAGGTCTGAAAATGCACATCCAAATAGAAGCACAGAAAAGTAGGCATATTCACCGGGTTTCAGAATGTCTCTTCTACATTAAAACCACCGTCCAACTAACATGCCTTCCCCTGAAAGTCCATGAGGTTATCCACCTTGAACTAACACATTCAGTCCCGACTCTATCAACAGCGAGACCCCTAAATGCTCTGTTCCAGTACAACCTAGTCTAAAAACGAAAATAAATCCAGGTTCTCCATCCCCATTCTTGTCCAACTGAACCGCAACCTATTCAAAAAATGCCACAAAACCAACATTCCTCGAAAAAAATGTAAGCAGAAAATAAGCAGGATAATCTCAAACCTAGAGTTCAGGATAACGCCCCTAATACTGAAATTTAGATAATAATAATAACAGATCTCGGTGCACTCAAACATCAAATGCAGCAACCAGAACCAAGCAAAAGCAAATTACAGAGAAAAACAGTGTCCCGATTCAGTTTAAACAAGAAAAAACAGAAGAAAAACCAACCTCCAGCATCATCCTTGACTGCACCAGAGAAACCAAGCGACCCGGAGCCGCTCCGTCGAATACCAGACGAATGAGAAGAAAGCGAAGGAGCAGGCTTGGACTTGAAGGAAGAAGACTTAACATTGGAATTCAAGGAGAGAGGCCTCTCGAACCTCACTGCCCCCTTTGCATTCCCATTTCTATAACCACCAGAAGCCATGATTTAAACTCCTTCAACAGCTAACTCCTCCTCATTAAAGCCTACAAATCTACAAATCTCAAAACCTTGATTCGATTAAATAGAACACGACAACGACAGAACAGATTACAATGGAATCAAACAAAAAACGAAGGAATAATGGCAGCACTGAACCAAAAGGGGACTCAAAATTTGCTATAAAAAGCGAGAAGAACTGTGCGGTTTTTCGAAAGCACGTACGAGAGAGAGAAAAGGAAGAGAACCGAGCAGAGATCGGGTCGTGGTCGTCTATGTCCGTAGAGTAAGTAGAGTGTAGGGCGAGGGGGAAGGGAGTGGGTGTGGGGCCGTGGGGGTGGGCCTACTAAAGCAAATGTTTCTGCTCGTTCGAAAACTGAGAAAGGAAGAAAATGTGGGGAGTGGAGGAGCAGAGAGAGAGAGAGAGAGGTGGTATGGTACCGGTTCGTGTGGGTCCAGCTTTTCGCTTTTTATTTTAATCTTTTCCAAAATTTGAAAAAGGATCTATTTTTTAGAAAACTCATGTCATTTACATTTTCCACGTTGATAGGGGCATCAAATTGACATTCTGTTTTTTTTTTGGATAGGTTTCATAAAAAGCAACGTGGCTTCTAAGTCATCGTCATCAGTATAAGGATTAAATGGAGCATACATAGTAGTATCAATGGTGGTGGGATTTTCATCTTCCATATGGGTAAGATTTTACCTTCCCATGTGTCGTGACCCGTGGTCACATTGTGTTATATGGTTCTTTTTTTTTTTTTGGGGGGGATTTGGGACAATAGAAGATTCTTTGTCATATAAAAAAAAATTTGTATCGTACTCAAGGAATCGACAAAGTTTTATGCGTAAAAGTTATTAAATAAAGAGATTATCTAAAACCTTGATATGTGTATTTAAAATTTGATATCTTTTTTTAATTATCTTTCATAAGTTTTTTTAGTTTGAGGGTATACAACTATTTCAAAAATATTTGAAAATGATTTATATTATGTCATTATCAAACTATATTATTGGCATACACATTTTTCAAGTACACATGTAAAATGATAGTATTTATTTTCATTTAAAAAATGTGTGCTTTAGTAAAATGTTAAAAAATTAAATTTATAAATTATTTAACACCTTGAAGAGTGAGAGAAATCAATAACAAAATTATTTTAATAAAATTTTAAAAAAGGTTTACAGAATAATTTGAAAATAATTTATATCATTATGTCATTACTAAAAACTACATATTTATAACATGATTTATCCTTATTAGAAAAACACATTGGGTAATCTAGAAAAACATCTGTGAAAGAGAAATAATACATTGATATTGTGAAGAACTTTTTTTTATTATTTTTGCAAATACTGCTTTGATGTGTGCTTTGGATTTATGGGAGTGGAAAACAAAAGACATTGGATTTTTTTTTTTTTATAGATAGGGAGGAGAAATAGATGACCCAACGTTCGAGTATCCTGGTGAGCATGGATTTTTTACACACCACAGCTCATCAACTGTGCTAGACAGCTGTTATTACCGACCATAGATATTTTTTTTTATAAAATATTCTTTTCAAATCTATATTTAATGGTTTTCTAAATTCTTTAAAAAAAAAATGTATAGAATATTTGTCCTAATTATGTCATCGATCTTCTGATTTTTTTTTTTTTTTTTGCCAGTTTGTTATTATCATATTGGTCAAATTGCAATATATAAATACAAACAAGACTTACAAAAAATATGATTAAGTATCATATGCATGAAATTATGCTTGGCTAATACTTATATGAGCTTGAATCCACCTATGATACGCACCAAGTTATTAATAATTTTACATTTCAAGTCTAAGGAGAGAGAAAGCACCCAAAGGTTGCTGTAGCCTGGTTGGTCCTTCCATATATTTATATTCCTATTTATCAAATGTGGAATGCACATCAGAGTTGAGTGAACTATTTATATGCATTCATGGAAAGATTTTAGATCTAGAGTCCATTATCAAGCGATAAAATAGAAAAATCATAGTGCATTATAGACCTAAAATCTATTCGAATAATGCATTTCAAATATATCCTTAATTTCTCTTTGGCCATTTAATGTGATTTGTTTCATTGGGTCGAAACATATTAGGCAAATTTCTACCCAAAAAAAAGAAAAATATAATGCAACCTTAAAATTAAGGGTGTTTAAATGAGACTGTTTCAAGGTGTCAATCCCAAAATTGAACCCTTTCAACCCTCTCTCCGGTTGGCAGTTGGATCCAATTTTGAGCTAGTAATGAGATGAGTCAATTGGGGTGGTCCCCGACTCTTATCCAAATCGATAACCTTACTTAAAATGGTGATCAAGATAAACCAGTCATGTCATCTTTAAAATATGATGGAATTATTGGAAGCAAAACCAGCCTTCAAAGGGTGAAGTTTGTATAGGTGCAACTGTGCAAGGTCAAGAATACAAAATCAGGCCAAATCCATTGTAAACTAAAAATTGGGATTTATTAGAGAACGTAATGATTTTCTTAAAATTTGTGAATTGTTTTTGAGTTTTTTGTTTCAAAAAATTTGAGGATCTTTGTATAAGGGGTAAGATTTTTTTCAACCACCAAATTGTAGCTCCTCACCAAATCTTTGCTTTTACAACCAAGGCAATACACACATGAGTAGTTTGCTCCAAGACCCTACTCCCTCGAGAGCAGGATGCCGACCGAGTTGGAGTTAGGAGCCAACATATACTTTCTTGGGGTTCATCTTGCTCCAACTTTTAATCTCAGAAGCCAACATCGATCACTTGCTATGGCTCTACATTCATTATTGTGATATTTAGTCAGTACATTAAGAATGAATTAGTATGATTGGTAGATGTTGGAAATAGAGGTTTAGTACTATTATCCCTGCTTAGTGAAGTGAGGAGTTGTCATAGATCACCTACCTTGGAATATCTTCTCAGTTCAATTGCTAATTTTTCAACCTATCTCACTGGTTCAAGCCCTCTCATGGGTCTTTTTATTCATTTTACTTTCACATGCTCTTTAACTTGCTTTGATTTACTATCTTAAGAGGTAAGTTTCATCGATTTTTTATTATTTTATTAACTAAAAGAAAAAATTAATGAAAAAAATAAAGAACAAATATAAAACCAAGACGATCCATAAGAAGATTGTAGGAATCAGCTAGAGTCCAATTTAATTGAACCATGTATAGGGAATACTTGAGAGTCGGGAGAGTGGCAGAAGCTTGTATTGGGAAATCATGGGTGGGGGAAGGCACCATTTCAAAAATCAAAATCGAATCAATCAAGTCAACCTTTTTTGGTATGGTTGAGTCTAAGGTTTTAGACTTTTAGTCATTGAATCATTGAGTTTTCAGATCTTGTGATCGATTCTAAGGTTTTTGGGATCGACGCCATAGAAAAAGAGCACCGACCGATTTGACCCGGATTCCGATTTTCATGACCTTGAGGTAGTAGATGCATAAATTATGGAAGCTTGAAGTGATAATTAAAAGTGTGAGCTAGAGTTTTGTATCCAGAATCAAGATCTTCAAAAGAGAGTAGAGACGAAAGCAGCAGTCTGCAAGTAGGGGTCTACTCTCAATACAAAATACCATAAGGCGCCAAAAAGACTATTTTGCATTTTCCTTAGATTTCAAATTGTGGTATTTTACTATAATACCCTTCTATTTAAATATAACAGAACAAGTAAAGAAACCTTCCCCTAGGACGTGAGTGCCTGTGAGGCTGTCACCTCCTTTTTGCAATTTTTTTTTTCTTTTCTGTTTTTTGGGTATATATATCATGGGAGAAAGAACGTGCCAGGCAAGTTGTGTAGTATATACTAGCATTTTTTTGTATCATCTCTTTCATCTATTCTATGAAATAATATATTTATTTACTCATATTGTGGGATGAGAGAGACGCACAAGGAGGCACTTGTGTATGCTACACAGCTTGACAATGAACTCAATTCCAAATTATTTGGGCAAGATTGTAGTCAACCTTCCTTCCCTTATGCCTCAGACACAAGAGGGGTGAAAATGATTACCTTGCCACTCTTGTGAGATGCCCATGTCAGGCTCAAATTGGTCTGTACTTTGGCATAGGGCCACACCGCCTAACAGAAATCTTATTCGCATGATAATCAATGGATAATTTCTTAACTAAAAAAAAAAAAAAAAGGAACTCTATTCTAGAGGATGGACTATGCCAATGCCCCTATGTGTCTTCCTCATATGAAAATACATCTCTACCCCTTAGTTGGGAGAGGAAATATATATATATATATATATATATAAAAGAAGAGTAGTCATAGTTAATGCTCCTTGACAAATACCCACTTTTCAAAAATTAATTACAAGGCAATTAGGTTTACGAGACAAGTAGGTGTTAGGAAAAAAAAAAACCTACTTGTTTTATAATTTGGATGAGAGAATGCAGCCATTGACACAGCTACACATCAGCGCTCATGGTCAATAAGAGGGCACATATGAGTGTCTTCAGCATGGGGGTAATACAATCTTTCTGTCTTATGTATTTAGGCGTGTATCTATACCAACGGGCAAGCCGGCAAGATTCTTTAGATCCAGAAGATTGCCCCTATTATTCAAAAATTGTCCAGACCCATAATTTCTCTTTTGCATGCCCCATATGCATGATTCACACAAGATCACTCCGGTTAAGTACTCCAGGGTATTAGGACTTGTGATATAGTTTAAAGGGACAAATTCGAATCAGTTAATTCGAACTAGTCCAATCAGATTCAAAAAGTGTTTATAGGTTTTAGACCGATTCCAGACCAATTCTTGGTGAATCTGAATTGATTGAGACTGCTACCAGTGCACCTTATTTGAGATATATGTGTGACCCCAAAGGCAAATATGGATGATTATCAATTAGTTGAGCCGAAGAAGCAATTTGTTTCAGTAAAACAAAGTCATAAAGGCTTCCGAAAAGATTAGAGAAGACAATGAGTTGTCATCACCAGAGAGGTGGGTTCATCAAGATGGATGGTACACGTCTCCCAAACCGTATCTAAAGTGAACTATTTCCCTTTCTATCTTGTTAATTCAGACAGCTGGTAGTTTTGGACCATTCACACATGAACATAAAAAAGAAGAAAAGAAAAAGAAGAGAGAATTAAATCAAGGTCTAGGTTGGTCTCTCATTAACTTTGGTGGAATAGAGTTTAAATTGTTATTATAATTCTATAATATGATAATTCAGATGAGATGAGGTTAAAATTTTGTGAACGAGAAGACTTGGGGCCTGTTTGATAATGTTTCTGCCGTTTCTATTTCAAGAAACGGTAAAAACATAAATTTTCGTTTCTAGAAACAGAAACGGAATTGAAGGTATTTGATAAGTCATGTTTATAGAAGTCGATAGTAACCAGTGAAAGAATGACCACGAGTCGTTTTCAGAACTTGTTTTGAACCATAAATAGGTAGAAATTTCAATTTCTATTTTTGAAAACAAGTTAAACGAAACAGTTTTACCAAACGCTTTTTGTTCCATTTCTGCCGTTTCTGAACATAGAAATGGCAGAAACGCGTTTCTTGAAACATTATCAAACGGGCCCTTGGGATACCCTATTAACATATTAAATTTTCAACACAGGTGAAATTGTTGAATATGGAACGATAAGGGTTATATGAATATACATGGAAGGATATTTCATTACATCAAAGTATAAATTATAGAATTTGAACCTAGAATTTGATACAACTGGATCTTCTATATCAGTTTTCTTAACGATAGAATGAGAAACATGGTCACAAGTACATTGTCAATGGAAGGTTTGATTTATTGTAGAAGCATAATTTTTTTTTTGGGGGGGGGGGAAATCACATGATTACCCACTTGTGGTTTTCCTTTTACAAAATTTCTCGCTACTCGCTCAATGTTTCAGATAACAAAAATACCCAAAATAGGTTTGGGTTTACAAAATTGTCCACCCAAAGTTTCAATTAACAAAAATACCCAAAATTAGGCTTTAGTTTACAAAACTACCCAAAACAGTGATTCTCCTTCATCTTCCACATACAACCAGGTATTATTGTTAACTGAAACTTTGAGTGGGTAGTTTTGTAAACCAAAACCTAAATTTCAGTGTTTTTGTTAACTAAAATATTGAGTGAGTAGTTTTGTAAACATAAACTTGATTTTGGGTATTTTTGTTTACTAAAACATTGAGTGAGTAATTTTATAAAAGGAAACCCAAAAGTGGGTAATCATGTAATTTTCTCCTTCTTTTTTTCTTTTGACAGTGATAGAGGAGGGGATAAGGGAAGGTAGTCTGATCTACCAATGGCAGGGCTCATGGATGGGTTTTCCCCTTCTCACTTTGCCTTGTCTCAAAAAATTCAAAGTTTCTTAAACAAATGGCCTTCTAGATGCCTAGTGTTCTTATAAACAAAATAGAATTAAAGTAGGGTAAAAATATAGGTAGAGGTTTCCCATTAAAAAAGTGTGCTAATGAGGAGGTGGTTGAGAGATGGATTTGTTCACTAAGAATACACATTTTGTATGTTGAGAGAGCGTCAGAGTGAACTCCAAACCTCATCATTATATGAGAGAACATGAAAGGAAATCTTCACATTTCCTTAAAATATAACATATAATACCAATGGTTTTTTCCCCTTTTTGTAGGGAACATAAGATGTAATAGTGATGAGATGAGAATGAGAGATGTGAAAGTCCAGCTGCAAGTACCTCTCTTTCTATTGAATGAGTGGCCATCTTTTGTCACCATTAAAGTTTCTGGTAGCTTCAACCCGTACTTGCTCTAAGGCTACTTTCTTATGAAGCAACTATTCTATTCCACCTTATTGATCGAGACACTGATAAACTGCAACCAACTGATTATGAGTTTTTAATACTTCCAATATATGCTTTGCAGTAGAACAATCATCCACATTAAAGTGTTTACATTGGTTCTCTCTCTCTCTCTCTCTCTCTCTCTCTCTCTCTCTCTCTCTCTCTAGAATGTGAATAAAAGGCTGCTATAAGAACGTCACTCAGTAACCTTCATATACCAAAAGGTAACAAATATAGATGGAAAAAAATTCTCTTCCACCGTCAGGTAAGGAAAACCCACGGTCTGATTGTCATTATTACTTTCCTTACTAGTTGAAGGTTCAGACTTCTCTTCTCTCATTTATAATACCCATTTCATCCCTATTAATGCCAACAGTGAAAGAAAACTACACCTAATATTTTTTGCTGACAAGGAACTCTTTGCCCAGTTTTACAGTTCAGGTCCAAGGGTAAACCTCGATTACATGCAATCATACCTAACCCATGTAACAGATCAGTTGTTAGGAGACTCGAACTAAAGACGTCAAACACACAATGCCTTTGAACCAATGGAGCTACACCCGAGGTGTTACTGCCCCCATTATTGTCAAGAAGAATGAAAAAATATGAGACAATAGGGAGGAGAAGCATTAGTGAAAAAACTTGGGCCGCGCAAGCCCATGGCCCGATCAGCCAGGTCTGATTCAATTTTGATACAACTTAACATTAGGCTATGTTTGATTGTAAGGGAAGTGAAATTTTCATACTTAAAAAAGAAATATATGTCATCATTATCCATGTGATTTTAACATTAACTTCAAATCATTCCATATTTGGTTATAAGATTTCACTTTACTTTGCATTCAAAACCCTTTTGCTTTAATATGTAAAATAAAAAATACATGTAAAATACATTATTACTAAATATGGTTAAAAAATTAAGTAGTTTATATAGTTATATGGGGTAATGACCATAAACATTTTTTTTTAAAGTACAAAAATTTTACTTCCCTTCCCTTTAAGTTTCCATTGCAACCAACCGGAGCTTTACCTTTTTTTTATTAGGAAAATATAACATGCATATAAATGTTGTTGGATGGCACGCCAGCCCAAGCCCGCCTACCTGAGGCCCAGAATGTTATAGTGGACTGGGTAAAGACCGAGAATTTTCTTGGTATGAAGCCAGCCTGAGCCCAATAAATTACATGTGAGTTGAAACTTGGGATCGGTCTACCTTTGACAAACGATGAGGCAAAAGGACTGCCCCACCCCATGAAAAACTGAAATTCTATCACTGTCGATGCTTTCATGTGGATTTTCATTGGTCTTTACGCTAGCACATGAACCACACCCAGATAAAAAATTATTTTCCACATATTAATATGCTTGAAAAGAAAAGAGAGAAAAGAAAAGCAATCAGAAAAGTATAAGAGAAACATAAAAAAAAAAAAAAAAAAAAAAAAAAAAAAAAAAAAAAAAAAAAAAAAAAAAAAAAAAAAAAAAAAAAAAACCAGTCTCTGGTTGGTCAATTCATAATTAGGCTATATCAAGGTTTAAGTAAGTTGATTAGGATCAGCTTCTGTAGAACTGATTTGATTCCGATTCTTCATTACTTGAGTTTTTTTCTCTTATTTGGATCGGTGACATTTGATTAAGACCTGATTTTTCGGCTACTCTCCTGAGCGGTGACCGTCCGAGTCTTGCTCATAGCTACTTGCTACTTGGGTTATCACCCATGTACAGGCGATGATCTAACGACATCCAATGCATCTTTCTTCACGCCTTTGTCAATGCCTCTTTTTCCATGCCTTGTTGGGCACTATTAGATCGTCATCTGAACACATGGTGGTCACCCAAATATCTATGGATTAACCTGAACAATCACTGCTGAGGACGGGAGCCAGATTCGCTTTTCAACAATCCTTATCAAAAAGAGAAAAAAAAACCACTCGACTCTCTCGTTTGGTTGATCTCAGACTTCAGGACATTACTCATTAGGGTCAGGATTCAGGAAACTCGGGAATCAAGATGCCTTGCATGCTTAGGATTGGTAAGGCTTAGGCTTTAGCATGCCTGGGCCAAACTCTGACGTAGGGCGTGTTCAGCCCATCATTCTCCACCAGCAGACAGCCAAAATAGCAGCAAGGCATATATATGTGTCACTTTTTGTATGTAGGACTGTCAGTCAAGTAGATTTAATATGATAAATATGAAGGCTTCACCCCAGTCTAGAAAAAAAAAAAAAAAAAAAGCTTCACCCCATTTATTATTTTTAATTTTTAGTAGGAGAAAATTTATTTAGATAAATGACATGAAACACACAAGGTTTGAGTACAAATATTTAAACAGGGTCTTCCATAGACCAGAGAATGGTTAAATCCAATTGCTTCTCTACGAAAAAGGCTGGAGACCATGGTTTCAAGTATCAATATTATATTAGTCATATCGTAATTAATACCGATATTTGATTGATCTGAATTGATTATCCATATTGTTTTAGTGGTAAAATAGTAAAAATATACTTTTTTGAAACTCATCAATCCAATCGAATTGGTGTCAATATTCTAAAATCATGTTGTAGATACCTGATGCCTTCTCGTACATCATCCATGAATGACCAGCAAGGGTGTCAATTGATTGATTCGGTTTCGATTGGGTTGAATTGGTTTCGGTCTAGGAATGATGGAGACCAAAATAATTTGTTAAGGAACTTTAGTTTTCGGTCGGTTTTGGTTTGAAATTTTTTTTTTTTTCAATATCAGGTTCATACCAATTTAAATCGATTTATTATCAGGCTTGAACCATAATGAAATCTTACATTCATAACTTGTAGTTACAAGATTTGACGAAAATTAAATTTATGATTAAATCATGGTTTATCATTGTAAGGGGAAAAAAACTAATTTGAAACCAATGGATAACAAATTACTAAAAAGATAACTAATACTGAAATCACAAAATGAACCGAATTATCTAATCATTCATTTAACTATCCAACTAGTTTTGTATAGTGAACAAGACAATCAATGAAAGCATTATTACAATTTACAAATCAATTTCTCTATTCATAATCTCATATTCAACGATTTGTAATAATTCCTTTCAATAAAATTTTTTTTATCACTAATATTGTAAAAAATGGATAGTCAATTCACCAATTTATAATCTTATAATCAATTTATTTTTATATTGGTTTCATTCGGTTTGGTTATTGATCGGTTCAGTTTGAATCAGTTTTCAGCCGGTTCCAACATACCTCAGTTCAAAACCTATTCAATAAGGATCGATTTGGTTCGGTTCGGGTTTTTACGATCAATTTTGGTCGATTTTATCGGTTTGGGCTTGGTTTTGACACCCCTAATAACCGGCATGGATGATATCGGTATCAATACCAATCCAAATCGGATCAGATCGGTTTGTATTAGTTGGTTTTACCCTTTTTTTAGTATTAACTTTTTTACTATTTTACCCCTGAAATGATACGGATCACCTATTCAGATCAGTCAGGGATCAGGGATCGGTCTCAGCCGATACCAATCTGATATGGCCGATAACCGATACTTGAAACCATGATAACCGGTGCTGACACTCCATTGGCCGTGCCATACACCATCAGAAACAGAGTCGTTGTCTTAGGGAAATTGCTTTGAATGTATTTCAAAACCCTGAACAGCTCACTCATGGTTTGCACCCTCTTAATCAGTCGTGTACAATATCAATTAACCTTCAAACCTGATATGATACTGATTCGGATGCATATCTGCATGGTAACCCCCCTGGTTTCTTAAAAAAATTGAATTTTTTGATTATTTTACCCTCGATCCTTATGGTATTAGTGATTAACGATATTGATATAGGTGATCCAATATCAACACCAAAAACCATGATTCAAATTCATAGAGTAATAGAAAAATAATGAGATATGATATAGCGTACCATTACGAATCATACAATAGCTTCTGCAAATATCTAACCCAATTGTGATTTCACATTCTTTAAGGAAAAACTTTCCATTCATATGAACCCAAGCTGATCTGCTTTGAGCTTAGGACTCAACTCCTTTCCTTTCACAGGTGACTCTGGCTCCTAAAGTAAGGCTGAGCTGCCAAACGATTTATTAAGACCAAACTCCATTTCAATTGGCCTCTTTTGACCCAAGTCCAAACCCTTTTCCTGTTTCAGAAAGACCTATTATACGATTATAAATTAAATTTTCTTTTACCAAATTACTCGGTTACTGTTTCGATAAACAAAATTACACAATATTGACTTGGATTTTACAAAAGTACTCAATATAGTGTTCCTCCCTCAATATGCATTTCTTAGCCATTTTACCTCCACATCCCCTTCTCCGGTCACCTTCACCTGGCATTGGCCATGGCTGATCCGACACCCAAAACCCTAATTCCAACTAATTTCTATATTCTTGTGACAATTGGTTTGCTCATCCAAACAATTCTTGGAGAAGCCTTTTGAAGGTACAAAGTTTTTTGTTTGAGAGCTCCCTTGTGCCACAGAAACAGGCCGTGCGAAATAACCCCTCTGGACCTCCTTTTCTATGCATGCCTTACACTTCCTATGTCTGAGTGCAGGGGGAGCTCTAGAACAAAAAAACTCCTACCCAATTTTAAAATAGTGAATGTCATCATTAATTCATGACCATGGTCTGAGTAGCTCCGTCTAGAATATCCTATCTCATTCTAATCCAATGAGAGGTTTAGATCCTACGAATTAAGAGGTTCTCTTAAATTTGGTCATTTGCTTATATGTCATTTGAAGGACTGATCACCCCATATATATAAGTTCCCTCATGAATCTACCACCCATCATTCCCTAGGATAGGATTCCTCTTCATAGAGCCCATGGATCATAGAGTGTTCTCACAGTTGGGATAACCTCAAGACGTGTGCCCGGATCCTCCCAGACATGGGATCACTCTATGGTCCATGGGACCTATGGGGAGGATCCGGATCCCATTCCCCCCCCAAAAAAAAAAAAAAAAATACTAGGAGGCCTATCCACTGTAATTATGAGAAGTAGCAAGCATCAAGCCGTGCAGCCTCACCATAAGAAATTCCACTCGTTCCTTTTCATACATCACTCCCCCCCCCTGAACTAAGGCGAAATATCAACTTTGACCCACCACCTTTCCGAAAATATCACTCTCCTCCCTTATAAGAAAAAGATGCAATCGAACAGCCCCAACTGTTAGATTTGACTGTTAAGTCAAATTAAATATTTTTATAATCCCCAAAGTACCCTCCTAATTGTGAAATGCTCAAGATACCCTGATATTCAGCCCTAGCCCTCTTCCTCTTTCTCATAAAACACAAACAGCTCGAATTCGATTGAGTAAATCCACCAAAAACCATACCAAACCATAGATCTTATATCCGCCGCTTACTTCTTATCGAATCACATAGGAGTTTCCATAAACCCTTTTGGTGGAATTTCTCAGTAGTTGATCAATCACATCCTTCTCTGCTTGATTAGTTGATTTCTTCCTTCTTTTTTGTATTAATCTTCGTTGTCTCTTCCTTTCGTTGCGAATTTTGATTGATCGGCTTTCAGTAGGGGTGTCAACCGGTCGGTCCGGTTCGGTTTCGATCGGGCTTAATCGGGTTTGAAGACTTTCAAAGGCTACACCGTGTCCGCCCATTTAACTAATCGGGCTTAGTTATTGAGGGCATGGTACACTTTATATTCGGTCGGTCGGTCTCGGGTTATAATCGGGCCACCTTAATCGGGCTTTAGTCGGGCCTTAATCGGGCTACGGACATGTTTAATGTTAAACGGGCTTTAACCGGTTTTTAAACGGGCCCTCTTTAAAATGTGCTATTATATTCCGGCCCACTTATGCAAGCCCAAAAAAATGACAATAAATCAATAAATGATACAAAATATAACCATTATTTAAAATGTGAACATGTCTTTACTTTTTAGTTTTTATTCTTTAATTTGGGGGGTAAAATAGGTATTCTACAATCATTAAAGGGTCGGGCCAAGTCGGTGCACAATAGGCCGGTCTCGGTCGGGCGTTATTCGGTCGGGCGCCCGACGGTTCAAGTAGCAAAACCGAGACCGACCATTTATAAACGGGCCGGGCTCAAGCCCGACACGTTTAATAAACGGTCCGGGCCGGGCCGGTCTTTAAACGGTCGGTCCCGGTCGGTTTACCCAGTTCGGGCCACAAATTGACACCCCTAGCTTTCAGCACAGGCGGAGAAAAGCAGGGAGGGTAAGAGAGAGAGAGAGAGAACGAAAGATGTGCTGTGGGACGCATGGATTCGCACTACAGCGATCCAGTGGGAGGCACCTCCTCTTATTCCTCATCGGGAAGGCCAATGTTCTTGAACAATGGGGCATCTGTTCCGCACTGATTTTTGAAATTGCGTACCTTATCTACCCTTATAATGGTGTTTATAGTTTCCACTTCTCCTTTTAATTATCTTTTTCCTTTTTATAATATCGATTTCGATTCACGCAGAAGGTTCTGTATATAGATTTTCAATTTTTATTCTTTTTTTTCCCTTGAACCCTGTGTCTGGTTATGATGCGTAGATGTCAGACGCTGATATTTCTAGGGTTTTTTTTCTTCCTGTTCATGTGTGTCGAACAATGTGTTTGGGCTATTTTCAATAATATTTTGAAAGGAAAATTGAGAAAAATATGTGTGTTGATCTGTGCGTTATGGATCTGGAATCTTGAATGTATCTCAGATTTCAGATCTGTACTATTTATGAACTTTAGCCCTTCAGAAGAGCACCGATCTCTGTGACTGCACACGATGCAACGAGAAGGATGAAGCTTCTTCTCCTTCTCCTTCTGTTCGGCGACAAAGGTTGAGGGTTGTTTGTGTTTCAGCGATAGAGAAAGAGGAAGAGGGCTGAATATCAGAAGTATCTTGAGCATTTCACAATTAGGAGGATATTTTGGGGATTATAAAAAAAAATTAATTTCACTTAACAACCAAACCTAATGGTTGGGGCTATTAGATGGTATTTTTTTCTTGTAGGGCGGAAAGTGATGTTTTCAAAAAGATGGGTCAAGTTAATATTTCGCCTGAGTTTAGGGGATGAGAGTTATGTTTATGTTTACCCTTCATATATATATTTTTTATATTAAGGTCTTTGGACCGAGAAACATCCAAAGTGCAAGTTGCAAACGAGAAAGCAAGCTAATGAAAAGACGTAAGTCTTTATTATTATTATTCTATTTTATTTTTGTGTAAGAAGAAAAAGACTAAAGTTACACAATGTAGAAGAGGACAAGCATAAACCATGTGAACTTTGACGTAGACACAACGCCAGAATTCCTCATCAGGCTTATGAATCCCATATAACTCTACCTGTATTGGCAACTTGGCCTCTACAAAGCTTCCATCTTAAGTTCATGTACTTAATACAGGCTAAGCTCTCTAGATAGTGCTTGCATGATTTCATTTGCATATGGGTTCAAATACTACCACAACCACATCAATGCAGTTTCATTACAGGGATATCTGGGGTCGGTTGGTGGAGGAAAGGCTCTTTTTTTTATGTGATTTTCTTAAGTGGGTGAGTAATCTAGTAATATTATCATGGTTTAGGTTGGGGATTCTTGTATTTATAGGTTTTAGGGAGTTAATTTAGTTGGTGCAAGTCTTAGTGGAGTTCCCTCACAAATAATCTATACAGGCTGGTCTAAACTCACCAATTGAGAATATATATTACAAAAACTCTAGTGCAAGTGCTAGAATATATATATATATATATATATATATAATTCCCCTCCAATGGACTCTATAATCAAGGATCCATTCACAATAATAACAATCATAACCTTTTCACAACTAAATGGGATCAACTACATAAATCCAATATAGAAATCAGACAATAAAGAAACACAAAAAAGAGAAATTAAAATGAAGAAAAGTGGAGATAACAGAAGGTAAAGCAGTAATGAAAGACACATCATGGGAACATCCCCTATAAGGGGTTGATAACACGGGTACTTGTCCTCCACAAAACTCTAATCTGAAGTCATACTAGAATTGAACCCTACCATATGCATATCTTTTCGTACCACTTCGTCAATAGCCATCTTAGGCCTACCCCGGCCTAAGCAAGGGCCTCCACATCCCACATCCCACATCCCACATCCCACATCCCACTATAGGTTAGCCAAGATAAATGTTTCTTGGCAATAAAAACACAAAAACCCTATCAACTGTGGGTTTTGTTGTCAATACTCAATAGGTCCCAACTTCTTTATTGTATATTGTTTGGTAAGCAACCCCATAAAGAAGCTTGATTCAACATCCAAATCTACCAAACAAGGATCTTCAATCTATGATTTATGTCTAATTGCCAATCATGAATCAACAGGTTTTTCTTTTCCACTTTCATGCATTCATTATATAAAAGTCTACTCACAATTAAAAAAAATAAAAGGAAAATAATATTCTGCTACTCCTGCTACTCTATAATTATTAAGACACCATTAATCCTGCATTCCTGCCCTATTATTATTCCACCAAAACATTTGTTTCCATTGTTAGAACTTGTTTTCTATATTTGGGTCAGCTTATAATTACTGTTTAAAGTCAAGCAAAGATATAATTTCAGCAAAAGATAATAATGAAAATAGAATAAAATAAAAGAAAGAAAGTATGGTCTGAACTGCAAACAACTCCATTATCACTCCATTATGTAATCCACTTTACCCACTCAAACCAGCCTGGAAGGATTCCTCTGATGCAGCTGAGCTGCCTATTCTCCATTCCCCCAATTTCCCATCCCAATTCCCCCTTTCCCCCTGAAAGAAAACTCTCCAAAAAGAGACCCAACTCCCAAACACAGCACAGAAACGCAACCTTTACTTTTTCATAGAACATGAACCAACCAAAGGAAAGAACAGAACACAAACTTGAAAGGACAACACCTAACAGGAAGCGATGAGTCATACTCATAAGGGGAAGTCTCAGAACCTCCGAACCTTGTCAGCTTTCACAACTGGGTTGGCTTTGGCGATGGCGTCCCGACCCATGGACTTGAAATCGAACGTGCACGCATGAACCTCTGGGTACCTGTGCTCCGAGCAGAAGGTACTGCCACACCTGCAATTGAACCCCAGAATCCCCACCCGCTTCTTACAGCTCACGCATCTCTTCTTCACGCTTGATTCCACCCCAACAACACTAGTTGCCGTGGAATTTAAAGCAGAGGAACTCTCAAACGGTGAAGATGAAGACGAAGACGATGACGATGACGGAGGAGCCAAAGAAGAAGAATGAACGAACAAGGAAGGAACTGATACTTCTTGTTGTTGTTTCTGTTGCTGTTGATGTTGCGCTGACGTTTTCGATTTTGTTGGGCTGAGAGATCTCTCGACGGC
The DNA here is from genome assembly GCF_013358625.1 of Macadamia integrifolia. Lineage (NCBI taxonomy): Eukaryota > Viridiplantae > Streptophyta > Magnoliopsida > Proteales > Proteaceae > Macadamia > Macadamia integrifolia. The sequence goes on from NC_056569.1 coordinate 21,768,896, forward strand.
AACCTTGGCAGAAGCCGCTTGCTGTTCTTTGATGCAGAAATCCCCATAGCACTTGGAACAGAGGTTCAAAGTCGCCGGCGTCCCAAAGAAGCCACACCCATTCGCACAGGGCCGGTGACTTTCAGGAGCTTGGCATCCCGTCTCCCGATCCCAGCTCTCTTCAGAACCCATCTTCGTCTTTCTCTGATCGAAATCGAAGAAATAAAATGGGAAAAGAGAAAATCGTCGGTCACGAGTTAAAAAAAAGAAAAAAAAAAAGAAAAAAAGAAAAAACTTAAACTCCAAATTTGACAATAATACCTTCCTCCCACCTCTTCCCCAACAAAATCTCCTTTTCACTATTTAGGTAATCAGTGAATTTCAAGGGTACTTTCGTCAAACTAAAAATAGTTCTGGAACTTCCAAGAATTTGATCGAAGGAAATTCAAGAAAAGAATCGATCTCTAGAATTTTTTTCCGGTTTTTTTTCCCTTCTCCCAAGGGCGAATGTTCAAGAAACTCAATAGAACATTAAACAATCTGACCGTCCGGTGTCTACCAAACCGTTTAAATGCTGGTTCATCGGACCATCACACAACATGAACACCGGCGATCGGCCATGAAATTCACATATTACCACAGACGATCATACAGAAAGGTTCTCGAGGATTAAAAATTACAGATCTATTCAATTTCTACCAGAATTTCTCATTCATACGAAGAAGAAACAGAAATCATCGATTAGGATTCCTTACCTCTTTCGCCAAGAATTCAAGTTCTGGTTCTGCAGGATTGTCGGATCTCTCTCTCTCTCTCTTTCTGCAACACGAACAGCTGCGGAGATTGTAATTCAAGCCGAGGGGGAGGAGGGGAAGGGGGAGGGGGAAAGGCTGTAGGAATTCTGTAGACGGCCCTGTTTCCGCTTTATCGTTTCCTCCGTTTATTCTAATCTTTTCCCCTTTTTTTTTTTTTTCTTTAATTAAAAATTAATTCCATAAAAGTGACCACTAATTGCATAGAGTTTTTTATCACAAGCAACATCGTGTACCCTATGACATCCAATTTATCCGTTCAATCAGAATCTATGTTGGTGTGATTTCAATCTGACGGTGTAAAGGTGATTACTAATATGAGACCAAGTCATTGAATCACAATTCAAAAAATTATAATAAGATAAAAAGGCGAAGCGGCGCACCTTCCATACCACGCTTGTTTCCGAGGCAAGCCACAACCCACAAAAAACGGTCAAACATTTTCTATTGCTATTGGGCCTATGGATTATGGGCCCCATCGTGACTGGAAAAAGGCGGCAGAGTAAAAAACACGTCAGCAGTTACCGGCAGCTGGCAGTGATCTCCCGTTGGTTTGTCTGTTTCTATTATTGGGGCCCGCAAAAGGGTTTGCCTGATCCCAGCACTGTCGTCAGCATATGTCATATATAGCATAGACTGTCAGACGCGAGTCGCCGCGTTAGGTTACTGCTGACGTGGCGATTCTAAAAATTTAACGGACGTCAATCAAGGCCGGGTCGGGTTGGGTTGAACACGGTAAGATGGGCCTGGGCTACGATTTCCTAGTCCAACACTGGGTTGGGCTAAGGGACCCGATTGCATCCCTAAAGTGGCAAGCGTATCGGGTAGAAACCGCTGGAAGGGTCGATGGTATGCGATGGTGTTGAGTTTGGAAAGAGAATCTAATCCGTTGGTCCAAAAGTGAGGAGAATAATGCATAAAGTCCCCAAGTGGACCAGGGTTTCAAGAATCAGAATCTGCCGAGTCCGATCCAGATTCTGACCCTTTATTGGTCAATGGATCAATGCTGACTTTCAAGCATTTAGGCCGATTTCAATTTAATTGAATTGAATTTGAACTAAGCTGAACCCGGCCTGGATCTCAATTTCGAGTTTAATAACCTTGAGTGGGACTCATCACTAGTGAGGATTAGATAGATGTTGGAATAGTTGATGGATCCAGTTTTGGATTGTAATTGCCAATGTTATCGTTGCTTCGTTGGTTCTCATTTAAGAACTTTCTTCTATCATTTGCGAACGTACTCTGATTGCAGGAGAATAATGAGGGGGTTCACATAGACATCAAGAAGGGTAGGGTTTTCGTATTTTTTTTATTGTCTCATTCAAATAAAGATTTTTACCGTTTCCATTTCAACTAACAATGATCTGGACCAACATATATCAAAATTCACAGTAAAACTTACCCATGTATTGATATATTTTCCTTGTAATTTTAACTACCCATCTAAATAAATCAATTTTTAACGAATCTACAAACTTTTCTATTGATTATGGGCCAATTTTGATTGTATTCAAACTTAATAGGTAGTTAGATTATCCTGGCATGTATTTCTACATAAAATTTGAGCCTAACTAATCTATCATGTGGGAAATATCAGGTAGATCACTCAAGGTACCTCCCATGGTTGGTAGTTTGATCCTCTCCAACTTCCTTTTCCTCTAACTTCTTCTCAACATCTCATATACACACAGCCCAAGATCTGTGAGAGGTTTCATGTAGGGGTGTCAATGGGCATTGTCCAGCTAGGTTTTTTAAAACCTCTAACCCAATCCTAAGGTCTCTTCACTCAACCCTAGCTCAGCCCAAGCCTAACCTAACCCAGTCCTAATGGACCTTGATTGGGTTGGGCTTAGCCTAACCAGTCCAGCCTAGCCTAGTACTATTGGTTAATGTTTTATTTCTCAGTAGTGTGAGTATCATTGGTTATACTTGGTTGCCTAATTTTGATACATTGCATCGGCCAAAGAACAATGTTTTTGTATATATATGTAGATTGTGAAAAACGAAATATTTTTTGCAGACCTTTTTTCTATAAATACCCATTTATAATTATTAACATATTTATATTCTTATGTACTTAATATACATGGTTGGGTTGGGTTGGACTAAGTTGGGTTGAGACCTCAACCTAGGCCCACCCAACCTGGCCTCGGGCCTGAAATTCTCAATCCTAACCCACCCTATGAACTAAAATCTCAGCCCAGGCCTTGTACGAACTCAGGGGAAGCTAGGGTGGTTTCGGATTGACCGGGCTTTTTTGATACCTTAGTTTCATGCATGTGAGAGGTTGGAAAGGAGTTTGAGAAGATCCTAATTTCATGGTTGGAGATTGGACAAACCGAGAGTCCACTAAACTAGCTCAACTAGTATTTACTTGAGGTAAAAAATTCGTAAACGGCAATGTACCAAGAGACTTTTTTCCCAGGCATACCTTGTGTTACTTCCATGGATAAGTAGTGTAGAAAGTCTAACAATTGGATATCCTTAGCCAATTGGTAAATTCAAATTTAATTATTTTCATCCCTCCCATTTTATCATACCATATTGTGTATTTCAATGCAGCCCGGCCATTGTAGTCCCATGCACCTTCTGGGTACTCTCAAAATTTTCAACTCTTTGTTTTGTCATTTAGTAAATTCGGGCTAATATAAATTAATTGATATGTAAGAATCTTATAATCTATTTGTCTACAAAATTAAAATTTTAACCTCATTTGAACTGCCATATATGAAAAAGCTGAGTGCAACCGTGCATCAATTCGGTTTCGTATAGATTTTGCTTTCCCACATTGTCCAAACGTATCCAGTTCTACACGGAAAGGGTTCAAGCATGCCTACTGACTGGGCTCACATTAGCCCAACACTATCGAACCTGGATTTTACCAATTGCAAATTAGACTGGATCAGCCCATTGCACTTGAATCAGATGGATCATGGGTTGTGCTATCCAAATCTTTATTTTTTTTAAAAGGGTATGGTGGGGTTCAAAAGTCAAAGTGTGTTAAGGTATCGGTATTGGTATCGGTTTTTGGAGATATTGATACATATCAATTGATATCCCATACCTTGATCTATGACGGTGGAGGAGGATGGTAGTGGTTGGCAGCCTAGTGGTGAAAATGCCCTCAACCCATCATCGTTTGAGTCAGCTAGATGTGGGTTCGAGTCTTGGCATGCTCCATTATCGTCCATTGGTCCTGCGAAAGCATTACTTGTCGTACGGAGGCTTGTCCTGGGGGCTATGATCACTACCACGGAGCACCTTTCTTTCATTAAAAAAAAAAAGAAAAAAAAAAAAAAAAAGTATATGGATCTCACATAAATTATAGCATTCCCTGAGCCACCATTGGTATGGCGTGAGAAGATTCCCCCCACCACCCCTTCCCACACGCTTGCATCGTTGGCAAGCCTTCTTCATATAATAAATAGTTTGGACCACCATGTCTTATATGTAAGTAATCTAGATTGTCCCTATTTTGTTATCCTAAACTATCACTATAATAGAAGGTATTAGTAAGGTTATAACCTTGATATGATCTGATTCATGTAATTGTGGGATCAGTATGAACCAACTAGATTGGTCAGGATATCAATTGGTAGCCAAAAAAAAAAAAAAAGTAATTGTTAATCAATTTTAAATTTTTTTTCTGCAACTATTTTCATTATCTGTAGCCTTCATTGGTGATGGAACAATATGGAGGACACTTGAGAACCTTTGTTTTTAGTTGATTATATCAAACACTTGGGGACATGGATTTAGGGGATGGTATTGGTATCAGTATTGGTATCAGTATTGGTAGCTGATACCGATCTCAATCGTATTGATCTGTTTTTCCTTTGCTTTTTAAAAAAAGTACTACTTTTACTATTTTAGCCTTGAGACAGTAAGGATAACCAATTTGGATCAGTCAAGAATCGGGGATCAATCTCAATCGATATTGATCCAATACGGCCAATACGATACTGATACTTGAAACCATGCTTGGGAGTGGTGTCTGTTATGTATATCTTGAATTCTTAACCCATTTTCGATAAAATTTGTTGGCAACTTGAATGAGATTTTTTTTCCTGAGGCCTGTGATGGTAGCAGAGGGCTTAGGCCTATCGCCCTTGCAATATAGTACGACCCAATGGATTGACCCGACTTGTAAGAGTATTTATATGTTATAATGTTTCATTCGTGTAGGCAAGTGAGATTTGGGGTTTTTCATGTCAGATTTTGTGGGTGAGTATTCTTGCCGTGAGTTTGGGTATTCTTGAGAGATCTCCATTCTATTATTTCTTTTCACTTAGTGAATTATCTTCTTCTTCATCTAAAGATGTAATACACCACATCATTGTGCGAATCTCATTAAATCCTTGTGTTATCTTATGTGAATTTGTTTGTTTGATTCATATTTCTTGGTGTTTATTTTAATAAATTTTTCCCATTTCACTTCTTGAGATTGATATCCATTTATTTGATAGTGACCTTCTTAACTATTAACCCTAGAGGATTTCACATGCACGCATGTAAACATAATATCACATACTATCATACTATCATATCATACTATTATATAAAAGTATGTATTAATCTTTTTTTGGACTATTATAACCTCTTTTTTTGTTTAAATTCTATATATCCTTCATATCCTTTCCCTTTTTACCTTTTTTTTTTCCTAAATTTATGGTACCCCTTCTCAAGATATTCAACTCTTTTTTTTTTTTTTTTTTATATTGAAAATCCAATCCCGTCCTAGTATCTCTATCTCACGTCCTCCCCTTTCCCACCTGTATGATTTCTATTTCAAATGAAGTTTATTATAGAATCTCATTTGAGAAAATGCTTTCACCTTTTTTAAAATGTTCAATTAATTGATCGTCGCTCTTATTATCTTATTGCCAAAAAATAGGAAAAGACAATTACTCTGTTTCATGATTCCTTATGTTATATAGTTTGGATTATATGAAATGAAAAACCCATAGAGTTTCAACACGAAATTTAGAGGAAAAAGATTATTGTCGAGGAGAACTTATTCTTTGATCATGGATTAAGTGTTTACCAGAGGAATTCAAGTAGATTCATATAGAACAATTTAGATTATATTTTCAGAATTTGATATTTGATTAAAAGGAGTTCTATTGATCATAAAATTTACTTCACATTTTAACTTTGTTTGCACATATTATAAAGTTTTATCATACAATTTCTCTCTCTCTCTTTCTCTCTCTCACACACATACACATTTTTTTTTTTTTGGGTTAGGCTCACCGACAAACACACTCTTGTACCACATGCATTTTGTAAGTGTGGATTTTTACTAGTATATATATATATATAGAGAGAGAGAGAGAGAGAGAGAGAGAGAGAGAGAGAGAGAGAGAGAGAGAAGAGAGAGAGAGAGAGAGAGAGAGAGAGAGAGAGAGAGAGAGAGAGAGAGATATGCATTTTAGTTACAGAAAGGTGAAGGCATCTTCATCACTGTTCATTCAAATTCCTTGGAAGCTTAAAGTGGAAATTAAAACATCACTAATTTGCATTCAACTATTGGAAACATGAGAAAAAGGGATTACGATATAACAATATAATACATAGTGGACCTTCTCCTTCGTATAAGCCTTAATGGGAGCAAATATATGTAGAAAGAAGCTCTCCCTTTTACCAAATCCTTATACTGAGGTTTTCAGGGTTCAGGAATCCAACCTAATAATGATAATAAAAAATAGTAGGGCTCATAAATATAAAGATTGAATTACACTAGATCCTTCATACATAAAAAATCTTAAATTTCCCATAGAATTTCAACTTGGAAAGAAAAGACTCTTCCCTAGCTTATTAATTACTAATATTTCCTTATATAATAATATTAACTAGCTAGAACAAGAAGGAAAAAACAGAGTCCTGGAAAGCAATAGAAGAGAAGCTTAAGAAAAGGATTCCATCTGATCATCATCATCTTCTTCTTCAAGCTTCAACATGAAATTTGATTATCATGTCGTGAATGGTGGGTGTTGGAGGCAAAATCATGAATATGAGAGAGTTTCTTCTGGAGCTCAAACATCAAAGCTCTGTTCTCTTGGTGAAGGAGACTAGCCTTCTCCCTCAATTTCTCATTCTCTTGTATGATAATTCTGTTCTCCAAAAACAACTTCAAGTTCTTCATTGCCATCTCTATACCTACCACCTCTGCTGCATCTTCTGATCTTCTCCTCCTACTGTTATAAGTGTCAACTATCATTAGTAATCTTTGATGAGATCTAAATATAAAAACAGAGTCAATACAATAGCTGGAAGGCAAGGAAGAAGAACCTGATTATTAGACGATTGACTCGAACCTTGCATCTCTTATTTAGCCGTCGGCAAGCAGGAGAATTGTGGGTAGTTGTAGATTGACACATTCTTAATTGTGGGTAGTAAGAGAATATTGAAGGAGAAGAAGAAGAAGAAGAAGATTGGAGAGGGGAGAGGGGAGAGGGGAGGGTGGGAGGTGATGTAGTGGCAAAAGAACAAGTGAAGATATAAATAATAGAGGGGTGAGGGGGAGGGGCAATGAAGAGGTTAAGGACCATGGAGTCCCAAGGGGGAGAGGAGAGAAGTGAGGAGGGATAATATGATGTTTGAATCAGTCCTCGTGCGTGCAGTGTTTGTATATGGGAGGAGCCTTAGTTTGCAATGATGGCATGAGGTCTCATCATTACTTCTTACACCTCCAGCATCCCTTCACACCCCTACCCCCCCTTCATTTCCTTATCTCCATTCATGACTCATCCCCCTCTGTTTCACACACACAGAATCACAGTGGCGTTTTTGGTTATATTGGTTATGAAGAAGACACGTTGAGAATGAGAGGAATACGTACCCTTCTTGCAGGTTAATTTCAAAGTTGCCATGGGTGGTTGAAAGGAAGCAGTTACTTTTGGAATTTGGTTAATTAAGTTAGGTGATTACTATTACATAGAGCTTATAGAGGGATTTCTTTTTATGGGTTTTGGGCTGGAGAAAGCTTATCAGCTTTTCATGGATGGCTTTCTGTAGTACTCCGTATAGAAAGGGTGGTTACTTTCTTCTCTTGGACGGCCATTTGTCACACTCTCTCTCTCTCTCTCTCTCTCAAAAGTCTCAAGGCTTTTTAAATTAAAAAGAGTACTTTCTGACAAGTAAACAAACCTTTTTTAAGAAGTAATTGCAGGGCTACAGGAGTGACATAGAGGCTTTCCTAGTTTCCTGTTTGGGCCCCACTGATTGGAACTTTGAATTTGGAGGAAAAAAACCACTGGCTGCACGGTAACTTCTTAGCATGTAATTTTTCAACAAAAAAGGCCATCCTTTTCTCGAATTCCCTCCTCCCCCCCCGCCCCCTTTCTCTCTCTCTCTTCTAACATTTCCTTTGGCGGATCCTTACAGAAGCAACCCAACTCAGAAGAGGAAGTGGGCAAATACTCCTGTCCAGTTTGGGTAAGCCCAGTTTCAACTAGAACCTGAACTAGAATTGGTCCAACTTCCCATGTTCCAAGTATCCAACACAAGTTTTCTATGGAATCAGGTATACAGAATTTAAATAAAGGGTTTAACAGTAAGAATGTCTCACCTGCTACCCACTTGTGGGTTTTGGATTATGGTAATTAGAACTTCAGAAGCCAAAGGAACCAACATAAGGGAGAGAGAGAGAGAGAGAGAGAGAGAATGTGTTAGATTTCAACTTTTGTCCCTTTTCTTCTTGTAATTGAGTGGGGGAAGCCATGTTCATTTATGAGGAAAGTGAAGGTGTGAAACCCCCAAATTAGTCATTTTTGGCTTCATCTTCAGCTCTTATCTGAATTTTCATCATCATCACCATCTTCACCCTTCCTCCCAGTACTGGTCCCACACCCACACTGCCCTAACCCCTCTACCTCTCTTTCTCCCCTTCTTCCGTTAAAAGGATGATGGTGATGGAGGTGAAGACCTTGATGATGGTTTTCTGTCCATGCCCTTCACTTCAAAACAACTTTGGGTTAGCTGGCTCCACCCCTCTAGGGCCCCACCACATGTACCCCAACCTTCCCCCATAGATTTTTTCATTACAATACCTGTACATAACATAATTCTAATCTTAGGTGGGCAGAGATTGTCATGTAATGTTGCTACAACTCCCCAAAAAGATTAGGGAAACAGAAACTGCCTCTGGGTGCACACAAAATTACTTATTGTACTCATTTAAAATAAAAAAATTTCATTTATGTTGATATCCTTATGTGAACTTTCAGGAGTCTATGTAACTAGCGAACGAAACTCTTCCCCGAAAGATTTATACCATGTGGTATTTGTAGATTGAAGGTGTTGGATCTGAATTTTTTGCCTTCAAGTTGATAGGATAGAATCAGGATCCACAACCCAAGTTTAATCCCTTTTGACCGAGATTAAAGGATAATTTGATTGTTTTTGCATGGGCTACTACTCTCTGTTCAATCCTCAGCATAGAAGGTTACGACGGTACTTAGCTATGGTCCCGTATCATGAAATATATGCGTCCAGTCTATTGGCTATGATGGATCAGGGGCTATTGCTTCAGTGATGAATGATACAGCATCATCATTTGTTGAAAGAGATGATTTAGAATGGCCAGATTCCAAGGTCCTATGCACCTCTCTCTCTTTCTCTCTGTCTCTCCAAAAAAGATGTTAGATTCAACCTTCTTTGATTATTGATGAGTGCTTTTGCACTTGTGGGGTATTCCCACAGGAAGGGTGGGCTATTCACTTCTAATCTTACTTCAGCTTCACTTTTTTCATCAAATTTCTCATAATACTAAGTTTGAAGAAATGAATCTAGGGTCAAATGTTACTTTAAGGGGGCTACCCTATTGAGTCTCCTTTGCTCTGTTTTTTTCTTCTCTGCTTTAGATGCTTCCCTTCTCTGGGCAGGGATGGATCTATCTACTCCCCACCTCCTAAATCATGCCCTTTTGAACATGGAAGGGTGAACCATAAGCAGTGAGAAGACAAGGACCACTCAGCATTCATCACTCTCTCCAATTCATGTCCAACTTTCTTTCCTTCCGACTCTTCCAATCTCTTCTCCTCTTGGCTACTTAATGTAGGAGATGGGACTAAACTTTCTAGTCAACCCAGAAATGAATAACCCCATCCCTTCTCTAGTGTTACCAAGTGCCATGGGTTGTTGTACACCTTTAACGTAGCTCACATGCAGGAATCATGATGATGATGATGATGGTGATGAAGACTATTCATATACCCTCCTCTATATGGTCCACATCCTCTCCCTCTCTGCCACCCAAATTGGCCCCATGGCTTTCCTCCGCAATCGATTGCTCTGTAGATTTGGTTCCACAACCCCATCATAGGAATCACTAACTTTGAGGCAAGCCCATATTAAACCTTTGCACAAGAAGCTTCTATTGGCTTGGCTTGAATCAGATGTTAAAAAAGATTAGAATTAATATAGATAATGATATATTCAATCTAAATGAAAGCAAGTGGGTGTGCATGGAATCACCTGTAAGGGCAGGATATGTTAGAATAAGTTAGATGGTTGTACTCATTGAGGTGCCAAAAGAATTCAACCTGATAAATCATGGGCATCTTCCAGAATCCAGGATGAAGCACAGTACTGGAAGAACTCAGTAGATTAGATAATTTAATTTCATCCAATTGGGTTTATTGGCTTGTGCTTGAATCAGAAGTTAAACAAGATTAGTCGATTAATATTGGTAGTGATTACTCAAATCTAAAATGAAAGCAGGACATGTGTAAATGAAATCACCTGCAAGGGCAGGATATGTTAGATGGTTGCACTCATTGAAGACAAAAGAATTCAACCTGATAAATCATGGGCATCTTCCACAATCCAGGATGAATCACAGTATTGGAAGAACTCAGTAGATTTGATCATTTGATTTCATACAATCGGGGTTTGTTTTTTGTAGAAAAACCTGGCCTGTTTTAGAGATCATAGTGTTAATACTTTCTTATGCACCCTAGTTACAGTCAATTAGCATAAATGCCTAGATTATTTATATACGTGTTTAGTATATTGTGGCGAGACTACTAATAGATAAGTAAGCTTGGATGAGGACAAAGTGTACTTCATCATACTATGTTGATAAACATCTACAGTGTGCCCATGGAATACGTCAAAGTTCTCAGACGGACCCAACCTAAAAGACAGAAAAGGGATTCACATGCAAAATCTATTAAATTAGGCAAAAAGTTTAAAGATATTGCTAGATCACATGATGATATTAACCTTGAAAATGTATTATATTACAACCATTGGGCTAGAGTCAAATCACTATGTTGAAAAACTCATTCCCCTGCCATTGACAATCCACCTCCCATCAACTTCACATTGAAGATGATAATTTCCTTGAGCTCCAAGCATTGTGAAGTGTTTCAAAATTTGACATATCAAGCCATGCCTTGAACGAGGATCCACAACATTTTTTGAACCACAGAAATTATTAACACAGGAAATTTCTCTTTCAAGCAATACCATCCAATGAACTAAGCATTCTACTCATTAGCTCGAATTCCTATCAGCAATAAGAAAGCATCGATTTTTCCTCCATTTTCCCCTACTTCCTGCACATATATGAATGTCATAACAAATAAAAACAAATAAAAGTTCTGTAACTGAGAAACAAGAACAATAATGGTTCACTTCGTAGAGTCGACGCCTGAACAAGAACAATAATAATCTCACCTTGCACAGTGATAAGACGTAAATGGTTGAAGATTTGTCTAGCCAATAAAGCAAAAACCCATGATAATATACACTACTGAGTCCCTAACTCTCCTTCACAGGACTTGTATATACGGGGTGTAGCAAAGCTCATTGTGAAATTACCAACAACAATCAGTGCTGCTTGCAGGGCCACTAATACCTGGAATTAGTGGAGAATTATCAAATTAGTTCATACACCATCCATCTAAAATGGACGGGCATAGATAGCATACCGGCATTCGGCAAAGCTTCAATATTGGAATAGTTTTGAACAATTCAAATGTGGTGGTCAGAAAGTTGGAAGAAACTATGAATTATTCAGGTAAGGATAAAAACATATTTAATCTGATTTTAATTAAATTTCTGGGAATAATTGTAACACATTTTATATATAGAACTATATAGAATTATAGATAAACATGTATTCTACCATATTTCTGCAGCTGCATTTTTGAAAAAAATGTATACATCATTGCAATCAATTATCTATGATGCTTGAATTTTTTTACCCATCTGCACTGATATAGTGGTAAGGGACCCACTCCCTCACATTTATTTCTGGCATCAGGTTGCAATCCACATGTATTCTACCATATTTCTGCAGCTGCATTTTTTAAAAAAATGTATATATCACTGCAATCAATTATCTATGATGATTGAATTTTTTTACCCATCTGCACTGATACAGTGGTAAGGGACCCACTCCCTCACATTTATTTCTGGCATCAGGTTGCAATCCACTTCACAACGAAAAACGAGAATCATCTACAGTAGTATTTGATCTTACAAAGAGTACCCTACATGTTGCTGGATATTTAATTTGCCCATCATTTCCTGGATGTAACTTGCAGAGATTTAATGATTCTTAAATACAAAAGGGATTGCAATCGAAATAATCATAGTTACATCCCAAAAAAAAAGTCATGTTAACCACAGAGTGAGATATTTAAGTCATGAGATCACAAAGGGCCTAACCCAATTCCTGCTTTCGCATGGTCACCATAGACAGTTCTAACATTAGGCTGCTCTCAGACTCAAAAGCTGCGTATTCACATTGGACTGCCTGGCTTTTAACTATCGCACCAAATGGTGACCACTGAGAATTTAAACACTGCTTCATGTGAATTTCAAAGAATTATAAAGCTAGATACCTCAAGGGACTCGGAATTGTAAAAGAAATGGCATGTGCATGCACAAAATGCTCCACCAAGCAGGGGTACCTGTGCCATACGACTTGCATCAGGTAGAGTTCCAAAAGAAAAATTATAGAACACTAACAGCATCTTTCTCAATTTATCTTTTACTTATAACTTTTGAAAATTAATATGGTCCCTTGCTGATATGGTACCTGTGCCACGAGCCTTGTTCTTTTGTTATGTGGCAGCTCAGCTGGTACCGAAACTTTGTGAACCTACTTTCACGTCAGCCCCTAGTTATGATGCAGGTTTTATCCCAAATGCAAGAAACCATGCAAAGAAATAAAAAAGGAAAATCCAAATATAACCAAAGTTATATCCAGCCTGTCACCAAATTACAACTTTTTGCCATGAAGCCACACGTATGGATCCATGTGATAAGAGAATCCCACTACCAGTACCATCTCACTCATCAAATTTCACCCTCTGACAAGGGTGAGAATTGCCTCAAACATGAGTCCAAAGTGACAAAATTTAGAAAAAAAAGCTACAAGATTCCACTGCTATGAAATGTTGCATTTGCTTGAGAATTGCCTCAAACATGTTTGAAAATTGCCTCAAACATGCTTGCATTTGCTTCACATTTATTCTTTGGGTTTGAGGACACTAAATTGGATTGGATGTTATTGGGTGTTTGATCTTGGTAACTAGATTTGTCGTTATCTCAAGGGCTTAGCAGCTACACGATAGTTGACAACGAAAGTATAAGCACATGAAACAGCAAAAGATACTGAGTGGAAGATGGTAAAATAAAGAGCGAAGCAGTTGTTGGACATAATAAGACCAAATTAGCCGGCCATGTTTGACTTCAACTCGGAAAGAGATCAAAGAGTGAAGATATAGAAGCAGCTATTTTTCTTCAACAAATTAAGAGCAATGCCCTAGAAATTGACAAACACTTGAAATTTCACAGGAGAACTCAAAAGTAACCATCGAGTTAATGCAGTATGTGTATATCTAGCTTACCATACCCCAAGAAAGCCCTTTCCAAGATTCATTCCCAGATTTTTCTCCATATTGCCACACCAGAGCCATTGCCGAAATCCTGATTAAGAGAGAATATAAGAGATAAAGAACACAGATTTATGCACAAAAGGGAAAGGAATCAATGAAACCACAGAAAACATAAAAATCATTTAGCTAGGATATCCTAGTCCTCACCATTCGACGACACTGGAGACATGAACAGCCCAGGTAGGTTAAGAGAGAGCATTATCTGGTTCGCTGAGTTGCAAAGTGGTATCCCACAAAGGGAATACAGCAGCAGAAGCAGCTCCACCAAGTGGCTTCTAAAGGGTCTCCATTTCTACAAGAAGTGGACGACAATGGCGGAAGTTGAACTGAAGTTTGTTGGATTGACGAGATATGTGTTCGTATGGGTTGGTAAGAGGCGAAGAGTATGGGAGAGAGTAACAATGCCGCTGCTGCCATGGCCGCAAAACCAAAAGCTTCGCAGGTGGTCGGGCGCTTGGTATATTATTAGAAATTTAGAACACTAGAAGAGACAACAGAACCAGTCTCCCACAAATCAAGTTTTTTTTTTTTTTTTTTTGCTAGAAAGAAAAATTAAATATAACAGAAATAGGAAATTACATTTATTTCCCTATCAAATATTATAAAATAAATAAATTACATTTATGTCCCTATGAGAGATGGTAAGAGGAGATTTTGCGGTCATGGTTACAAAAATGGACCGTGGTCAGTAGGCGCTAGCTTAAAAAAAATAAGAGGTCTAACAAGTAGAGGCTCAAATTCGAAACCTCCCGATAAGCATAGGATTTTAGCTTATTCAAAATTTAATTATACTTTGTCGGATATTTTTTGGACAGAGAGGATTGGCACCTCATTAAATTTTTCTGCAACTAAGGCTCAATCGACAAAGGTGAAGGACATGAGGTCATTTCTAAAAAGAAGGGAGGGACACAAACTGGAGCTAGGAGCTCAACCAAATGCCCACTGCCCAACTTTTTCCCATTTTTTGTTAGCAAAAATTTTGATGATCACTTAAAAGGCCTAAACAGCTAAGCTACACATAACTTTTAACATTACAGATTTTTTAAAATAGGTTCTTTTATTTTTTTGGATGGGGGCCGGTGGGAAGGAAAGGTCACACTCAGCACACTATCTCTACCCCAATGGAAAAGACCACCCTATCCCTTACCATTCCACCGGACCCATTGGTCAATGGCCACCTATTACCAAGACCGGGCGTCATATCCAACATTCCAACCTCCGTACAATCTTTTTAAGGAAAAATTGTCTAGATTTACTAGATAAGAAAAATAATTACAAAACAAATATATTTGATTTCGTTTTACCCCTTCTTTGCCTGTAAACCTATTTGTTTTGTAATTATTTTTCTTATCAAGCAAATTTTTAGAAATCGGTCTTTAAAATGGAGGGGAGAAAAAACCTCTTTTCTACCCTAGAGAACAAATGAAACTTTATTTATTGGGCAGAAAGATCTACAAGCTGCCAACTTTATATTTGGCATTTTACATGCCAATAGCAAGCAGAAGCGAAACCGAAAATTTAATGCAGAGAGAAGGGGTCACATACTTAATGAGACAAGAGAGAGAAGAGAGAGAATAACGTGTACTTTCTTTTCTTTAACCCTTTTATTTATTAGGATAACATAATACAAGATAATTTGTAGAACATCAAGGTTTGGACAGACAAACAGCTACTTGCAGTGGACATCTTCAAAGATAATATTAGAACAAAATAAACAGAGGGAGAGGGGAGGGATCGCTGCATGACTTTTTCATCAGCGCAAAGGCATCATCAGGGATGAGATTTTTGCATTTCACATTTCATAGGGCATGGCCATCATCCCCCCCACCCTCTAGGCACAGGCAACAGCCACACAGCTTGGCAGGGATCTTTTCCCAATAAAAAAATTAGGGAAATTGTTCTGTTTGGGAGCATTGTCTATGCTAGGCAACACCTTCAAAAGAGAGGCATAAGGCATCAGTCACTATCGAAAGAGGTCAAAGTATCATATCCAGTGACTAGGCTCGGATACTTTAACTTCTATGATCAACTGGAGTTATGTCTTATGACCATGATTTTAACTTGTATGATCAACTGCAGTTAAGAGCATCAACGATGGTCCAGATCTTTTTCATTTCTTGCATTTCCAAACCATGCTTTTCTTACATGATAGTAATGGACTGGCAATTGATAACCTGAACAGAATATCCAAGCAGTTATTGGCAGTCCATCAATACTTCAAGCTTACATGTTCCTTAAATCTGCATATGAAAGAATGACAATGGAACTGATAATGCATGATTATCAAAGTGTATAGAATAGATATGCAGGTAAGCCAAAATGTGCAGAACTCATTTGGATTTCTGGATGAGTGCGAAATACACGTGATCAAGCAATGAACAGATGAAACTGCAGCTATTAAACTACACTCCTTTCAGACATACATGAGAACTGTTAATGACTTTCCACCTCGCATGCATCACTAACAAGAGTGATGCCACTGGAGCCCAGAACAACTACTTGATTGACTCATCAAAGACTGGCTAGGTAACACATTGAGGGCATATTATTCATTTACGCTGGAATTTCTCTCTTCCTGGTCCACAGCATAACGAGAGAGAATCCCATGAGAGACATGATCACAACCTGCAAATTCACAGTAATATAAGTATTCTCCCCAAAAACTGACCAGAATTCTCAAGCACAAGGAATTTTATCCAAAAGTTTTAATCAATAGAAAAGCTTACTACTATGCAGATTGTGTTGTGTTTGAGTGGATTCTATAGTTGATTTATGGAACCAATATTCAAGTATATTTTGGAGAAATAAAATACTTCAATAAGAGTAGAAAAGTTTTCCTTCCATATCTCATAGACTATTCTTATATCAATGGAAGTCCACATCTGGAAGAAACGAACACTCGAATTTATCAAATCTATCAAAGAGAACACTAGTAACCTATTTCGGAATAAAGGCAAGTTCTCATTCAGTTATAAGAAAAATCACTAGGCAAAACATTTACGGAATCAGTCTAATCATGTTTGAATCAAGAACTTTAATTTCGACTCAGATGACCTAAGATTTTCCAAAACGAGTCAGTTTTGAGATATGCGTCTCCTCATGAAAGCAGCAATGCATATTCATTCTTGACAAGAAGCTTCATAAATTTGCCACTGGAATAAATCATTAGCAATAGGGGACATTGCTTGGTATGATGGTAAAAGCAGTAGCTGCCAGCATGAAGACATGGGTTCAAGTCTAATGCTAAAGGTTAGCATCACAAGGTTAGGTTTTGTGGATTTCAGTTTCCATAAGATTTTCCAAAAGACCGTGAACTCCAGAGCTGAATATACATTATCTCACCCGTGGTATTAATTAGTACTGTCACATTTACCACCATTAACACAACGTAATCAAAGTTGGAAGTCCAGCACTATCTAACCACGACACTAAAGTGTTGGAGCCACTCTCAACAAGGGTATTTGGAGGAGTTTGTTTGAAGTTCTAAAACTGGTAAATTGTGTATATTTATGACTTACAGATATGGCTGGAGGAACACCCACAAGTGGATCTTGGAAAAACCTGTTTGCTAGTGCAAGAGCTAGAAGACTGCTTTGCATTCCTACAAAAGCAAGAACAGTTAGTTTCCAAATGTCACTTTAGACATAACAGATGATAAAAGATGCCAAACCTGTTTCAAAGGATATTGTTCTTTGCAGGGCTTTCACATTAGATGCCTTCTGGAAGACAAGACCTGTAAGGGCATACCCAGCTACAAATGATGATAAGTGAAATCCAATAACGAGCAACAAAATGATTACTCCGAATGGTGACATAACAGCATCTATGTTTCTTGCCAGTGGTGAACCAACACAAAGGGCCGTCACAAACACTGATAGTGGAGGCAATATTGGGCGGATGACATCACAAAACTTGGGAAGAAACCTTTCATGCACAGAAAGAGAGAAAAGAATGGGATTCAGAATGAAATAATCAATCTATTACACACAAAAAAACTGAAGAGAAATAATCAATCATCAGAGCAACATGATGGTAAACTGGTAATCATCATACGGAAACAGGAGATATGGACACATCACATAACACACAAATGCTTGCATTTGTTGTTTCCCACCTGATATCTGGCAATAGAAGGCAACCGATATGGTTTTATTCTGCATTTTTCCAAACCTTTATAACCACCCAGAAGAAAATGATAGCCCAATTTTTGTCACCATCTAAACAGGATGATATACAGTCCAAGAAGTAAAACAAAATCCTCAAAGACCAAGCTCTTCTTCTTTATTCTGGGCCACCAAGGTCTCTGGTGTTTTGGGGTGGGGACATGCTGCATAGGGATAGAGCTTCTACTACAATTTGGAGCACTTCTAAAGACTCAAATGTGAGAATTTCTTCTTAGAGTTCCAGCAGAGGTACTAAGAAGTCACCTAAGTGGTGATTGGTAAGGACTAAGGAACCCACAATTACGTGTGCATATGTGCTCCACTGCAAAACCTGTAGTTAATTAGAAAACCTCAAAAGGTACTACGAGCCGGGGAGTTTTTTTTTTTTTTTGGGGGGGGGGGGGGGGGTGGGGGGGGGAGTGGGGAGGAGTTTTGAAAACAACTACCTATTCAAAAGCAGCCCAGCAGCAATTGGTGACACTACAATCTGCATAATACTGGAGATCATTCCTTTAACATCAACGGGCAACCTTTTCCCAATAAGCAACAGTGACAAGGATGGTGTAACAAACACAGCCGTGGCAGTAGATAATGATGTCATAACAATGCTTAGAGGTGCCAAGGAAGGATCCGTCAAAAAAGTTGCATAATTTGAGAGCTGAGCCCCACTAACACAAGAAGTCAACATAATACCAGCACCTGATTCATATATTCATCACCATTAAGATAGCCTCCTTCCACCAGATTGGGAAGAAAAGAAATGAAATCAAATGAATTGATCACCTATAGGAGTTGGGAGATGGAAAACTGTTCCAGCAATTGTACCAAAAAAGTATCCAAGGATAGGCTTTATAATGAACTGACCAACATATCCCACGAAAATCTCAGCAGGTCTGTTAAAGGCTTCAATAAAATCCTTTTCACGCGAATTAATTCCAACAGCAAACATCAAAAATCCAAGTGCTGGTGCGTAGTACCTGGGAATGATTTTCATAAAAGTTAAAAGAAGCATATCTTCATTTTGGTTTATTTGCAGACTGCATGTGATTTTTACATGAACACTGTACATTAGTTTCAACTTTTGACTCGGTTGTGGTATCTGGGCAAGTAAAGATCAACCATGTGTTAAAAACTTCTCTGTATATGGATATCAGCAGAATTGAAAGCTTTCATAGTGGGATTCCCCAAGAGAGTGTTGGGGGGTGGGCAGGAACATGTCTCCTCTGTAATAGAAGTTTGGATTTTTTATGCACGTGCAGTAATATATGGCTGTTTTTATTTTCCAAATGAATTTGTTTTTCTTAATCAAGCTCTGATTGAGATTAATTCCCACAAGCCAAAGAAAGCTCCTAAATCCTAGATACTAGTCCTAGATTTATGACATTCATGCCCGTAGTAAAGGCATTTAATGGTAACATCTCAAGAAGCAATCCTTGAAGACACCTGAAGTTCTTATACATGCATACTGTTCTTTCCAAAGTGAAAGGAAGATCCATGCATCACATAATCTAGGCTTTTGTGCACTCAATCCCAGGGAAGAGGCACACTTGAAGCAAATAAATGTCTATAAAATACTCTTTGATTGATAGTTTAGAAACCTTTTTAGGCCCAGATATCAGGGTGCACTGAAAAGCAAATCAAATGTTCCACATCATATAAAGAAAATAGAAGTAAAACAGATATTACACCCTAATATATAAGTTAATAGTAGATTTTCACACCAAAAAATTGTCCACATCATATAAACAATACATCAGTGGGTAACATAAACTTGGAGGAGGAAAAAGGACTGGATGCAGTTAATTAAAAGAAGTAAACACTGTAAATATGAAACCATAAGAGAGGGCAACGATTTATCTCCTCAATTAAGACTCAAGACAGCAAACTCTGTCATAAATAAAGTTCAAAGGTCAATTTGACTGCATTAAAAGCACAGTGACACCAAATTTATGCATTGAACATGGAATGTACAGTGTAGAGCATCAGTTGGATTCTGCTTAAAACTGAAAAGACTCGATCAAAAGGGTAATCAAACAGATGAGTCAGTATAAAATAAAAAAAAATTAAAAAAAAAAAAAA